>NW_028164956.1:122500-127500 GCF_964263955.1 Coregonus lavaretus
GAGCTTCTTCAGTCTGTGTCATAAAGTGGATACTTTTCTGTGTCTCGTTCAGAGTGAGTGACACATTGACTTTATATAGTGTACCAAGAGTTGTTCCCTCGCTTACGGCCATACCAGCCTGAATACGCCCATCCTGATTGGAGAAGTGACGACAGGTGCGAGGTTTGAGCTGTGAGTGAGTGTTTGCTGAAGAGTGTTTGTGAGAGAGCTATTTTTGTTAATTAATTGGATTTCGAAATATATTTTTTGTTTTAGTTTTTCCCCCTTGCAGTTTTTCTGCTTGGGGGAGAGTTTTTTTGAAGCACTATGACGGACAACATGGAAACGACAAACGGAATGGACAAAGACAATGAAAGGGCGAAACGGAAGAAAAATGAAGATAAAGAAGGAAGGAAATATGGCAAAGAATACACGGTGGCAATTGAGTTGGAAGGAGATGACAAGGTGACGACAATGGAACTACTACGAGCAATTAAGGAGGCGTGTGGAGAGGTGGTGGGATGCCGAATGAAAGGAGAAAAGAAGTATGAAATTACGATGAGAAATGGAAAAGGAAAAGAACGTTTAATGGATGGAATACGGATAAAGGACACCAGGATTGTGGCGAGAGATGTTAATGTGAAGGAATTGGTGGTGTCTTTTATGAATCTCCCAGTATATGTAGAAGATAGTGAGATACTGGACAAGCTGATTAGATGGGGAGTGGAAGCCGTTTCGGAGATAAGGAGGAGAGTTTGGCCAGGAACGGAGGTGGCTGATGGGACACGATTCTGCAAAGTCAAGTTCACAGAAAAAGTGACATCATTGCCTTACTCTACAAGAATTGAGACGTTGGAGGGAGCAGAATATTTTAGGGTCCTTCATGACAATCAGGTCAGAGTGTGTCGGTTGTGTATTCAACCCGGGCACATAGTTAAAGACTGCCCTGAATTTAAGTGTTTCAAATGTGGCAAGCAAGGACACTATGTGAGAGAATGTGTTGGAGAGAGGGAAAGGAATTTCTGTGGTGGATGCAGAAAGAGATTGGCGGAGTGCAACTGTGGAGAGGATAAGGCTGAAGAGGGGAGTCAAGCACTATTCGAGGAAGAAGTTGTATTGTCGCAAGAAGGAGAAGAAGATGGAGGAGAGGACGTGGTGGAGAGTGGAGAGACGGAGGAAGGAAGAAGGGAGAAGGACCAGAAGATGAATGAAATTGGGAGTAGTATGGACTCAGAAATAAGAAGAGGGAGTTTTCAGGAGGAGGGGGGGAGTGGACTGGGGGGAAGCACGGGGGACTCACAGGTTTTGGGGGATAGCCCAGTACTAACAAGTACCTCGGGGGGTGAAGAAATGGAGAGAGGTTCGAGTTTGAGAACAATAACAGAAACGACAACGACGGCTATAAATGAGACGGAGATGAACACGGGGAGCACAACGATGACAATACCAGAGACGGAGATGAACATGGGGAGCACAACGGATGAGGGTGACAAGAAGTTGAGTTGGATGGATAACATGGACTTGGAGGAGATATCGGACACGGACGATGGAGAAAAGATTGAAAGAACGAGGGAAGGATACAGGAAGAGGAAAGCCGGGGGAAGAGGGGGAGAGAAAGGGTGGAAGAGGAAAGAAACTGGATAACAGGTAGAGGATAATGAAATTATATTTTATTATTCTATTATTTATTAGAATGGTAAATATAATGTCAATAAATGCAAATGGGTTGAGAACAATGGGAAAATTTAATAGAATAGTACAAATGAAGAATTCAGATATTTTATGTATTCAAGAGACGCACTGGGATAATGCATGTGTTTTAGAAGTAAAAAAAATATGGAGGGATTTTATTTATGTTAACAATGGCAGGGGAAATTCAAGTGGGGTCGCAATTTTATTAAGGAAGGATGTAGTGGAAAATGTGAAGAAGATATATAATGATAATAATGGGAGGATTTTAATTTTGGATTTTGAATATATGAATAGGGTTTTTAGGATTATAAATATTTATGCGCCGAATAATGAGATAGAGCGAAAGAATTTATTTTTAGAATTAGGGAAATGGTGCAAGGGTAACTGTATTTTAGTAGGGGATTTTAATGTTAAAATGAATAGATTAGATATGAAAAGGGGAGCTATTTTTAGAAATGACGTATCTAGGGGGGTCTTAAGGAAGATTATGGTTGAAAACAGTTTGATTGATATATGGAGGGAGGAGAATCCGAACAAGAGAGGAATTTCTAGAAGGCAGGTGGTTTTAGGGGAGTTGAAACAGACGCGAATAGATCTGGTTTTAGTAAATGAGGGTTTAAGGAATTTTATGAAAGAAATTAAGTATGTTTTTACAGCTTTTAGTGATCATGCGGCGGTGGTATTTTCTTGTGGAGTAAGGGCACATACTAAATCTGGTGGGCTGTGGTGTTTAAATAATAGCTTGCTAGAGGAGGAAAATTATATTGAGATGATATCAGAATGTATTGGGAAGGCCAAAAGACAACAGTTAATGGAGGTGAATATGGGGTTGTGGTGGGAGGAGCTGAAAACCAAATGTAAGGAATTGACTATAAAATATGCTGTTAAGAGGAATTATTTTTTGAAAAAGAAGGAGAGGGAACTACGTAAGAAGGTTAAACATGAAGTTGAGTGTATAGAAAAGGATGAAGGTCATGGGGTGGAGGATTATTTACTGGCTAAGGATGCACTTGATGAATATGAGAAGAAGAAATGTAATGCGGCGATTGTAAGGAGTAGAGTGCAATATGCGATAGAGGGGGAAAGGTGTACTTCATTTTTCTTGAATTTAGAAAAAAGAAGACAAGAGAAGATTTATATTACGGAGTTAATTAATGATAAAGGGGAAAAGGTTAATGATTTGGTGGGGATTCTGGATACGGTCGAGAGATATTATGAATGCTTATTTAAAAAAGAAGAGGTTAATGATTCCTGTATGGATAAGGTGCTTGAACACGTGGATACTAAGTTAACAGAAGGGGAAAAAAACATGTGTGATGAAGATATGAGTCTAACTGACATTAAGGAGGCCATATTAGATGCTAATTGCAATAGGAGTCCGGGGTCTGATGGCCTAACTGCGGAATTTTATAAATCTTTTGCAGATTTGTTGGCTCCAATTTTAAGAAAACTGTATGAATATATTGAAAAGACTCAAGTGGTGCCAGATTCGCTGGCCACAGGAGTTTTAACCATACTGTATAAAAATAAAGGGAGTCGTGTAAATTTGGATAATTATAGACCATTGACACTTTTAAATTGTGATTATAAGATCTTAGCCAAGGTCTTAGCTAATAGAGTTAAAAAAGTTATGGGAGGAGTAATAGCAGAGACACAAGGATATAGTGTACCAGGGAGGGATATTTCTGACACAGTGGGAACAATAAGGGATGTGATAAAGCATATGGGGGAGGAAGGGGGGTTTGTGATGAGTTTGGATCTAAATAAGGCTTTTGATAGAGTTGATCATTCCTTTTTACTGCGTACACTTGGGAAATTTGGGTTTGGTGAAAGAATGATAGGTTGGATTAGATTATTGAATGGAAATGCAAGGAGCAGAGTAAAATGTAATGGGATTTTAACAGATTCTTTTCCTCTGGAGAGATCTGTTAGGCAGGGATGTCCGTTATCAGCTGCTCTTTATAGTTTATCGGTGGAGCCGCTTGCAGTAATGATTAAAGCAAACAAATTAATTCGAGGTATACGGATACCGGATGGGGGGGAGAGTGTTATACAGCAATATGCGGATGATACTACATGTACTGTGATAGATGTTGAAAGTGTGAAGAATGTAATGGAGTGTTTTGAGGTATATGGCAAGGCATCAGGGGCAAAACTTAATGTTGAAAAATCTGAAATAATGTATGTGGGGATAGATGAAAAAGTGGACTGTGGATTCCCTTTCAAAAAGGCTGAAGGTTATATAAAGACTTTAGGGGTGGTTTTGGGGGTGGATAAAGAAGGGACGAGAGATGAGACATGGACTGGGGTTTTGAATAAAATAAAACATACTCTATCTTATTGGAAGGCAAGAAAACTGTTCTTGAGGGGGAAGGTGGTGGTGATTAATTCTTTGGTGGCATCCAAATGTATCTATGTTCTAGGTTCGTTGGATATGCCACAATGGGTGTTAAAAGAATTCAATGGTTTGGTTACAGATTTCCTATGGGAGGGGAAGGGGACTAGGATTGCAAGGGCAACTCTTATCTCGGATTTAAAGGATGGGGGGTTGAAATTGGTGGATTTGGATGTGAAGAGAAAAGCAATGAGAATAAAAACTGTGCAAAAATACTTATATGGGGAGGTAGATTATGGATGGAAAAGGTTTTTTAAACATTTTTTGTACAGAAGTGGGGGTTGTGAAGAAAGTGGATTATTGATGTCATGGAAGAAGGATATGTTGGAGGGTTTGCCTGAGTTCTATAAAGAGGTGTTCTTGGCATGGGGGGAATTTCTTCCTAAGATTGAGTACACATGTACAAATAAGGACAACATATTTAATCAGCCTGTGTTTTTGAATCCGAAAATAGAGAGTGGGGGGAAGGTGCTGTACAACAAAATGTTCATGAAGGCTGGGTTAATATTGGTAAAAGATTTTCTTTACGAGGTTATACCGGGGTTTTTAAGGGGGCAGGCAATTCTGGATACTGTGTGGGAGGTTGATGATACAGTGGAGAGAAAATTAGTATTGCAGATATACGAAAGAATTAAATTATGCATTCCGGGTGAGTGGATAAAAGTGATAAATGGGGAGGGGGAATATGAGGACTTGTATGTGCTGCCAAGTCTCTATGTGGGTAAAGGATCGGGGAAACAAGTTTTATCAAAAGTAACACAGAAAAGATTGTACAAGTGTATGTTGAAGTCTGTGTGTGTGAGGCCTGCGGCTGAGAGGATGTGGGAAAAAATGTTTATTGATTTGGATGTTTCTTTGATGTGGGAGAATTTGGTTTTGTTTGGGAATAAACGAAATTGTGAGAACATGGATTTTATGATACGGCATAATCGTA
>NW_028164956.1:135000-137500 GCF_964263955.1 Coregonus lavaretus
CCGATCTCGGAAGCTAAGCAGGGTCGGGCCTGGTTAGTACTTGGATGGGAGACCGCCTGGGAATACCAGGTGCTGTAAGCTTTTTGTCCCAGTAGAGCGTGCTCTTGTGTCATGGAGCAATTGCCTTTTATTTATCACCCTAATAATATCATGGATTGTTATTGGACTAAATGCAGTTTGTGTGTGCTGCCCTGCCCTGCCCTGCCCTGCCCTGCCCTGCCCTGCCCTGCCCTGATCAAATCAAATAATGGACATTGCGTTTCCCTCAAAATGTAGGCAGTACATACAGCCTTTGTTTTTAGTCTAAGAGACTGTCAATGTCTGTAGTCCATTAGGGCACTATAAAATCCCTTCAATGTTTTGCCTGATTCCGTTAATTCCCAAGTTCCCTTTTCTCCGTTTAGATTTCCCCGTTGACCGTTTGTCCCTGTTTTGGCAGGTTTTCGCTCTCAAAAGTACACCTTTTTAATAGCAAAACAGCACAATTGGATGTTCTATGTCCACAACAATGTTTAAACCCTATCAGGTGACCATTTTTGAGGTCTGGGAAAAATGGAAGACATTTAGATTTTGGGGTGTAGTTACCCTTAAATGCAAGCGTGCACCAGGAAGAGACCTTTGTTTGGTTAAGCGGTGTTGCTGTAGGACAAATGGCCACTGGAGTGATGCAAATGATCACGGTATAATTCTGCCAGGCAGGCATAGGCTACTTTGTAGTTAACATTTACTTGCGAAGGTTTTGGGGGAAAGCCATTCCTTCCCTACCAGAAGAAGGTTATCATTAGCATCATCGCTAACGGCTACACAAAGTGTAGACATACGCGCGCACCGCACACATGCACACAGACAGGGGCATTCCTGTGCCCTTTCAGAAAGTTCATGGAAATACCAATCACTGATGCATTTTGTTCATGTCTTATGATTGGCTTGGGCAAATTAATATGTTTTCTAACAAGTTGAATAGATTTAGTTGATTTCCTACTAAGTTCAATAAATGTTTGAATATTGTTGAATTTGGGTTTAATGTCTGGATTCCGTGATTCGGTCCGCAACGCATATTTTATAGGGCCCTAGTCCATGAACTTGTCATAAGTCAACATAGGATATGCCCTCTTCCACCCCCACGAGACTCAAATATATATATATATATATATATATATATATATATATCTTGGAAATGTAAGCAAGGTTTGAGCTTCTTCAGTCTGTGTCATAAAGTGGATACTTTTCTGTGTCTCGTTCAGAGTGAGTGACACATTGACTTTATATAGTGTACCAAGAGTTGCTCCCTCGCTTACGGCCATACCAGCCTGAATACGCCCGATCTCGTCCGATCTCGGAAGCTAAGCAGGGTCGGGCCTGGTTAGTACTTGGATGGGAGACCGCCTGGGAATACCAGGTGCTGTAAGCTTTTTGTCCCAGTAGAGCGTGCTCTTGTGTCATGGAGCAATTGCCTTTTATTTATCACCCTAATAATATCATGGATTGTTATTGGACTAAATGCAGTTTGTGTGTGCTGCCCTGCCCTGCCCTGCCCTGCCCTGCCCTGATCAAATCAAATAATGGACATTGCGTTTCCCTCAAAATGTAGGCAGTACATACAGCCTTTGTTTTTAGTCTAGGAGACTGTCAATGTCTGTAGTCCATTAGGGCACTATAAAATCCCTTCAATGTTTTGCCTGATTCCGTTAATTCCCAAGTTCCCTTTTCTCCGTTTAGATTTCCCCGTTGACCGTTTGTCCCTGTTTTGGCAGGTTTTCGCTCTCAAAAGTACACCTTTTTAATAGCAAAACCGCACAATTGGATGTTCTATGTCCACAACAATGTTTAAACCCTATCAGGTGACCATTTTTGAGGTCTGGGAAAAATGGAAGACATTTAGATTTTGGGGTGTAGTTACCCTTAAATGCAAGCGTGCACCAGGAAGAGACCTTTGTTTGGTTAAGCGGTGTTGCTGTAGGACAAATGGCCACTGGAGTGATGCAAATGATCACGGTATAATTCTGCCAGGCAGGCATAGGCTACTTTGTAGTTAACATTTACTTGCGAAGGTTTTGGGGGAAAGCCATTCCTTCCCTACCAGAAGAAGGTTATCATTAGCATCATCGCTAACGGCTACACAAAGTGTAGACATACGCGCGCACCGCACACATGCACACAGACAGGGGCATTCCTGTGCCCTTTCAGAAAGTTCATGGAAATACCAATCACTGATGCATTTTGTTCATGTCTTATGATTGGCTTGGGCAAATTAATATGTTTTCTAACAAGTTGAATAGATTTAGTTGATTTCCTACTAAGTTCAATAAATGTTTGAATATTGTTGAATTTGGGTTTAATGTCTGGATTCCGTGATTCGGTCCGCAACGCCTATTTTATAGGGCCCTAGTCCATGAACTTGTCATAAGTCAACATAGGATATGCCCTCTTCCACCCCCACGAGACTCAAATATATATATATATATATATATATATATATATATATATATATCTTGGAAAT
>NW_028164956.1:142500-145000 GCF_964263955.1 Coregonus lavaretus
GAGGAAGGATATAGAAATGAAATTGTTGAATGTATTAATGATGAAATGTCTAATGTACTGTTAAAAGAGAATGTGTGTTTATGGTGGGAGGAAGTGAAAGGAAAAGTAAAAAACAGGAGTATTAGGTATGCTAGAAATCACAACCGGTTAGATAAGCAGAAAGAAACAATGCTTAGAAATAGGATGTTGCATGAACTTGAAAAGGCTGATACTGATCCAGACTATGATGTTGTGAATTATTTGAAAATCCATGCAGAGCTGGGTCGTTATGAAAAAAAGAAATGTTTGGGTGCTATTGTTAGGAGTAGGGCACAGTACGCTTTGGAGGGAGAGAAATGTACATCCTTTTTTTTGGGGCTTGAAAAAAGAAAACAAACTAAGAGTTACATTGTAGAGTTGGAAAATGAAAAAGGTGTAAAGGTAAACGATTTTGTTGAGATCTTAGATACAGTTGAATCCTTTTACAGAAATCTTTACAAAAAGAATGATGTAGATAAAGTATGTGTTGAAAAAGTGCTGGATACAATTAGTGCCAAAGTATCTCAGGTAGATAGAATGATGTGTGATGAAGAGATTTCGATTATGGAAATCAAGGAAGCAATTGTTAACACTCAAGGCAATAAAAGTCCGGGTTTGGATGGTTTAACAAACGAGTTCTATAAAGTCTTTGTAGATATTTTGGCACCCATTTTAGGGAAGGTGTTTCATTATATGGAAGAGAATAAGGAAATCCCTGAGTCTATGTCAACTGGTATGTTAACGATTTTATTCAAGAATAGGGGCAGTAGATTCAAGTTAGAAAATTATAGGCCTATTAGTCTTCTAAATTCCGATTATAAGATATTGACTAAAGTGTTAGCGAATAGGATGAAAAAGGTGATTGGGAGTATTATTGCATCAACACAAGCCTACGGTATACCTGGAAGAGATGTTGCAGATGTAATTTGTACAATTAGAGATGTTGTTAATCAAATGAAAAATGAAGGCGGTATAGTATTAAGTTTGGATTTTAACAAAGCCTTTGATAGAGTGGAGCATAGCTTCCTATTACAGACTATGGAGAGGTTTGGTTTTGGGCCAAAGTTTGTAGCTTGGATCAACCTGTTGTACAGCGGGGCTAAAAGTTGTGTCAAATGTAACGGAGTGGTAACAGATACTTTTCCTGTAGAGAGGTCAGTAAGGCAGGGCTGTCCTTTGTCAGCTCTGTTGTACAGTATTTCTACAGAACCGTTAGCTACTTTAATAAATAGTAATAAAGAGGTAAGGGGTGTCGGAATCCCAGGTGGTGGTATCAGTGTTGTACATCAGTACGCTGATGACACTACTTGCACTGTGAAAGATATAGGAAGCATTGGAAGCATTATGAGAATCATAGATATATATGGTAAGGCATCGGGCGCTAAAGTTAATATAGAGAAGACTGAAATAATGTTTGTTGGGGATATCGAGGAAAATAAGTGTGAGATTCCATTTAAGATAGCAAGGGATTTTATTAAAGTGCTGGGAGTAAACATTGGTGTAAAGGAGAAAGAGGCAAAAGATATAACTTGGACTGGGATCCTTAATAAAGTCAAGCTAACGTTAAATTTCTGGAAAAATAGAAAATTAAGGTTAAAAGGTAAAGTAATTGTTGCAAATGCTTTGGTATTATCTAAATTTGTGTATGTTTTGGGAGTCCTGGACATGCCTGAGTGGGTGCTAAATGAATTAAATAAGGTGGTGTCTAATTTTATATGGGATGGTAAAGGTGTTAGAATATCTCAGAAAACATTGATAGCTGACTATGTGGATGGAGGTTTAAAACTTGTAGATTTAGATGTCAAAAGAAAAGCTATTAGGATAAAAACAGTAAAGAAATATTTGTATGACAGTGAAGATTATGGCTGGAAACACTTCTTTAAGGTCTACTTAGAGGAGAGTGGTGGATGTGGAGATAATGGTTTATTGATGGGGCTTAAAAGGAAAATGTTTGAAAAGGTACCAGATTTTTATAAAGAGGTGCTAAATGCATGGGCAGAGTTGTTGCCTAATGTATATTATGAATGTGGTCATATTGACCTGATTATGAATCAACCTATATTTCTGAATGAGAAAATCAAGAACAAAGAACAAGTTTTGTATAATAAAGTATTTAGGAGTGCAGGTCTACGACAAATAAAAGATTATACCTATGAGGTAATTCCAGGGTTTTTACCTGAAGAAGCTATTTTTGATATTATCAAGGAATGGGATGAAGAGGTGGGAAGGGGAACAGTGAATAATATGTATGACAAGATAAAGAATAGCATACCAAGCGCATGGGTGGATTTAATAAATAGTGAGGTTGAAAGAGAAAATCTGTTTGTATTTCCTAATTTGTTCATTGGTAGCAGTGAGAAGAAAGTACATTTATCTACTATACCAGTGAAAATATTGTATAGAATAATGGTAGGAAAATGTTATAGAAGGCCGGCTGCTGAAAAATTTTGGAAAACAGTTTTTCCAGAATTGGATGAAAAAA
>NW_028164956.1:150000-152500 GCF_964263955.1 Coregonus lavaretus
CATTGCGTTTCCCTCAAAATGTAGGCAGTACATACAGCCTTTGTTTTTAGTCTAGGAGACTGTCAATGTCTGTAGTCCATTAGGGCACTATAAAATCCCTTCAATGTTTTGCCTGATTCCGTTAATTCCCAAGTTCCCTTTTCTCCGTTTAGATTTCCCCGTTGACCGTTTGTCCCTGTTTTGGCAGGTTTTCGCTCTCAAAAGTACACCTTTTTAATAGCAAAACAGCACAATTGGATGTTCTATGTCCACAACAATGTTTAAACCCTATCAGGTGACCATTTTTGAGGTCTGGGAAAAATGGAAGACATTTAGATTTTGGGGTGTAGTTACCCTTAAATGCAAGCGTGCACCAGGAAGAGACCTTTGTTTGGTTAAGCGGTGTTGCTGTAGGACAAATGGCCACTGGAGTGATGCAAATGATCACGGTATAATTCTGCCAGGCAGGCATAGGCTACTTTGTAGTTAACATTTACTTGCGAAGGTTTTGGGGGAAAGCCATTCCTTCCCTACCAGAAGAAGGTTATCATTAGCATCATCGCTAACGGCTACACAAAGTGTAGACATACGCGCGCACCGCACACATGCACACAGACAGGGGCATTCCTGTGCCCTTTCAGAAAGTTCATGGAAATACCAATCACTGATGCATTTTGTTCATGTCTTATGATTGGCTTGGGCAAATTAATATGTTTTCTAACAAGTTGAATAGATTTAGTTGATTTCCTACTAAGTTCAATAAATGTTTGAATATTGTTGAATTTGGGTTTAATGTCTGGATTCCGTGATTCGGTCCGCAACGCATATTTTATAGGGCCCTAGTCCATGAACTTGTCATAAGTCAACATAGGATATGCCCTCTTCCACCCCCACGAGACTCAAATATATATATATATATATATATATATATATATATATATATATATCTTGGAAATGTAAGCAAGGTTTGAGCTTCTTCAGTCTGTGTCATAAAGTGGATACTTTTCTGTGTCTCGTTCAGAGTGAGTGACACATTGACTTTATATAGTGTACCAAGAGTTGTTCCCTCGCTTACGGCCATACCAGCCTGAATACGCCCGATCTCGGAAGCTAAGCAGGGTCGGGCCTGGTTAGTACTTGGATGGGAGACCGCCTGGGAATACCAGGTGCTGTAAGCTTTTTGTCCCAGTAGAGCGTGCTCTTGTGTCATGGAGCAATTGCCTTTTATTTATCACCCTAATAATATCATGGATTGTTATTGGACTAAATGCAGTTTGTGTGTGCTGCCCTGCCCTGCCCTCTCCTGCCCTGATCAAATCAAATAATGGACATTGCGTTTCCCTCAAAATGTAGGCAGTACATACAGCCTTTGTTTTTAGTCTAGGAGACTGTCAATGTCTGTAGTCCATTAGGGCACTATAAAATCCCTTCAATGTTTTGCCTGATTCCGTTAATTCCCAAGTTCCCTTTTCTCCGTTTAGATTTCCCCGTTGACCGTTTGTCCCTGTTTTGGCAGGTTTTCGCTCTCAAAAGTACACCTTTTTAATAGCAAAACAGCACAATTGGATGTTCTATGTCCACAACAATGTTTAAACCCTATCAGGTGACCATTTTTGAGGTCTGGGAAAAATGGAAGACATTTAGATTTTGGGGTGTAGTTACCCTTAAATGCAAGCGTGCACCAGGAAGAGACCTTTGTTTGGTTAAGCGGTGTTGCTGTAGGACAAATGGCCACTGGAGTGATGCAAATGATCACGGTATAATTCTGCCAGGCAGGCATAGGCTACTTTGTAGTTAACATTTACTTGCGAAGGTTTTGGGGGAAAGCCATTCCTTCCCTACCAGAAGAAGGTTATCATTAGCATCATCGCTAACGGCTACACAAAGTGTAGACATACGCGCGCACCGCACACATGCACACAGACAGGGGCATTCCTGTGCCCTTTCAGAAAGTTCATGGAAATACCAATCACTGATGCATTTTGTTCATGTCTTATGAATGGCTTGGGCAAATTAATATGTTTTCTAACAAGTTGAATAGATTTAGTTGATTTCCTACTAAGTTCAATAAATGTTTGAATATTGTTGAATTTGGGTTTAATGTCTGGATTCCGTGATTCGGTCCGCAACGCCTATTTTATAGGGCCCTAGTCCATGAACTTGTCATAAGTCAACATAGGATATGCCCTCTTCCACCCATTTACATTTTACATTTTTAGTCATTTAGCAGACGCTCTTATCCAGAGCGACTTACATGAGCAATTAGGGTTAAGTGCCTTGCTTAAGGGCACATCACCCCCACGAGACTCAAATATATATATATATATATATATATATATATATATATATATATCTTGGAAATGTAAGCAAGGTTTGAGCTTCTTCAGTCTGTGTCATAAAGTGGATACTTTTCTGTGTCTCGTTCAGAGTGAGTGACACATTGACTTTATATAGTGTACCAAGAGTTGTTCCCTCGCTTACGGCCATACCAGCCTGAATACGCCCGATCTCGTCCGATCTC
>NW_028164956.1:162500-202500 GCF_964263955.1 Coregonus lavaretus
GGGGAAAGCCATTCCTTCCCTACCAGAAGAAGGTTATCATTAGCATCATCGCTAACGGCTACACAAAGTGTAGACATACGCGCGCACCGCACACATGCACACAGACAGGGGCATTCCTGTGCCCTTTCAGAAAGTTCATGGAAATACCAATCACTGATGCATTTTGTTCATGTCTTATGAATGGCTTGGGCAAATTAATATGTTTTCTAACAAGTTGAATAGATTTAGTTGATTTCCTACTAAGTTCAATAAATGTTTGAATATTGTTGAATTTGGGTTTAATGTCTGGATTCCGTGATTCGGTCCGCAACGCATATTTTATAGGGCCCTAGTCCATGAACTTGTCATAAGTCAACATAGGATATGCCCTCTTCCACCCCCACGAGACTCAAATATATATATATATATATATATATATATATCTTGGAAATGTAAGCAAGGTTTGAGCTTCTTCAGTCTGTGTCATAAAGTGGATACTTTTCTGTGTCTCGTTCAGAGTGAGTGACACATTGACTTTATATAGTGTACCAAGAGTTGTTCCCTTGCTTACGGCCATACCAGCCTGAATACGCCCGATCTCGTCCGATCTCGGAAGCTAAGCAGGGTCGGGCCTGGTTAGTACTTGGATGGGAGACCGCCTGGGAATACCAGGTGCTGTAAGCTTTTTGTCCCAGTAGAGCGTGCTCTTGTGTCATGGAGCAATTGCCTTTTATTTATCACCCTAATAATATCATGGATTGTTATTGGACTAAATGCAGTTTGTGTGTGCTGCCCTGCCCTGCCCTGCCCTGCCCTGATCAAATCAAATAATGGACATTGCGTTTCCCTCAAAATGTAGGCAGTACATACAGCCTTTGTTTTTAGTCTAGGAGACTGTCAATGTCTGTAGTCCATTAGGGCACTATAAAATCCCTTCAATGTTTTGCCTGATTCCGTTAATTCCCAAGTTCCCTTTTCTCCGTTTAGATTTCCCCGTTGACCGTTTGTCCCTGTTTTGGCAGGTTTTCGCTCTCAAAAGTACACCTTTTTAATAGCAAAACAGCACAATTGGATGTTCTATGTCCACAACAATGTTTAAACCCTATCAGGTGACCATTTTTGAGGTCTGGGAAAAATGGAAGACATTTAGATTTTGGGGTGTAGTTACCCTTAAATGCAAGCGTGCACCAGGAAGAGACCTTTGTTTGGTTAAGCGGTGTTGCTGTAGGACAAATGGCCACTGGAGTGATGCAAATGATCACGGTATAATTCTGCCAGGCAGGCATAGGCTACTTTGTAGTTAACATTTACTTGCGAAGGTTTTGGGGGAAAGCCATTCCTTCCCTACCAGAAGAAGGTTATCATTAGCATCATCGCTAACGGCTACACAAAGTGTAGACATACGCGCGCACCGCACACATGCACACAGACAGGGGCATTCCTGTGCCCTTTCAGAAAGTTCATGGAAATACCAATCACTGATGCATTTTGTTCATGTCTTATGATTGGCTTGGGCAAATTAATATGTTTTCTAACAAGTTGAATAGATTTAGTTGATTTCCTACTAAGTTCAATAAATGTTTGAATATTGTTGAATTTGGGTTTAATGTCTGGATTCCGTGATTCGGTCCGCAACGCATATTTTATAGGGCCCTAGTCCATGAACTTGTCATAAGTCAACATAGGATATGCCCTCTTCCACCCCCACGAGACTCAAATATATATATATATATATATATATATATATATATCTATCTTGGAAATGTAAGCAAGGTTTGAGCTTCTTCAGTCTGTGTCATAAAGTGGATACTTTTCTGTGTGTCGTTCAGAGTGAGTGACACATTGACTTTATATAGTGTACCAAGAGTTGTTCCCTTGCTTACGGCCATACCAGCCTGAATATGCCCAATCTCGTCAGATCTCGGAAGCTAAGCATGGTCGGGCCTGGTTAGTACTTGGATGGGAGACCGCCTGGGAATACCAGGTGCTGTAAGCTTTTTGTCCCAGTAGAGCGTGCTCTTGTGTCATGGAGCAATTGCCTTTTATTTATCACCCTAATAATATCATGGATTGTTATTGGACTAAATGCAGTTTGTGTGTGCTGCCCTGCCCTGCCCTGCCCTGATCAAATCAAATAATGGACATTGCGTTTCCCTCAAAATGTAGGCAGTACATACAGCCTTTGTTTTTAGTCTAGGAGACTGTCAATGTCTGTAGTCCATTAGGGCACTATAAAATCCCTTCAATGTTTTGCCTGATTCCGTTAATTCCCAAGTTCCCTTTTCTCCGTTTAGATTTCCCCGTTGACCGTTTGTCCCTGTTTTGGCAGGTTTTCGCTCTCAAAAGTACACCTTTTTAATAGCAAAACAGCACAATTGGATGTTCTATGTCCACAACAATGTTTAAACCCTATCAGGTGACCATTTTTGAGGTCTGGGAAAAATGGAAGACATTTAGATTTTGGGGTGTAGTTACCCTTAAATGCAAGCGTGCACCAGGAAGAGACCTTTGTTTGGTTAAGCGGTGTTGCTGTAGGACAAATGGCCACTGGAGTGATGCAAATGATCACGGTATAATTCTGCCAGGCAGGCATAGGCTACTTTGTAGTTAACATTTACTTGCGAAGGTTTTGGGGGAAAGCCATTCCTTCCCTACCAGAAGAAGGTTATCATTAGCATCATCGCTAACGGCTACACAAAGTGTAGACATACGCGCGCACCGCACACATGCACACAGACAGGGGCATTCCTGTGCCCTTTCAGAAAGTTCATGGAAATACCAATCACTGATGCATTTTGTTCATGTCTTATGATTGGCTTGGGCAAATTAATATGTTTTCTAACAAGTTGAATAGATTTAGTTGATTTCCTACTAAGTTCAATAAATGTTTGAATATTGTTGAATTTGGGTTTAATGTCTGGATTCCGTGATTCGGTCCGCAACGCCTATTTTATAGGGCCCTAGTCCATGAACTTGTCATAAGTCAACATAGGATATGCCCTCTTCCACCCCCACAAGACTCAAATATATATATATATATCTTGGAAATGTAAGCAAGGTTTGAGCTTCTTCAGTCTGTGTCATAAAGTGGATACTTTTCTGTGATACTTTTCTGTGTCTCGTTCAGAGTGAGTGACACATTGACTTTATATAGTGTACCAAGAGTTGTTCCCTCGCTTACGGCCATACCAGCCTGAATACGCCAGATCTCGTCCGATCTCGGAAGCTAAGCAGGGTTTGGCCTGGTTAGTACTTGGATGGGAGACCGCCTGGGAATATCAGGTGCTGTAAGCTTTTTGTCCCAGTAGAGCGTGCTCTTGTGTCATGGAGCAATTGCCTTTTATTTATCACCCTAATAATATCATGGATTGTTATTGGACTAAATGCAGTTTGTGTGTGCTGCCCTGCCCTGCCCTGATCAAATCAAATAATGGACATTGCGTTTCCCTCAAAATGTAGGCAGTACATACAGCCTTTGTTTTTAGTCTAGGAGACTGTCAATGTCTGTAGTCCATTAGGGCACTATAAAATCCCTTCAATGTTTTGCCTGATTCTGTTAATTCCCAAGTTCCCTTTTCTCCGTTTAGATTTCCCCGTTGACCGTTTGTCCCTGTTTTGGCAGGTTTTCGCTCTCAAAAGTACACCTTTTTAATAGCAAAACAGCACAATTGGATGTTCTATGTCCACAACAATGTTTAAACCCTATCAGGTGACCATTTTTGAGGTCTGGGAAAAATGGAAGACATTTAGATTTTGGGGTGTAGTTACCCTTAAATGCAAGCGTGCACCAGGAAGAGACCTTTGTTTGGTTAAGCGGTGTTGCTGTAGGACAAATGGCCACTGGAGTGATGCAAATGATCACGGTATAATTCTGCCAGGCAGGCATAGGCTACTTTGTAGTTAACATTTACTTGCGAAGGTTTTGGGGGAAAGCCATTCCTTCCCTACCAGAAGAAGGTTATCATTAGCATCATCGCTAACGGCTACACAAAGTGTAGACATACGCGCGCACCGCACACATGCACACAGACAGGGGCATTCCTGTGCCCTTTCAGAAAGTTCATGGAAATACCAATCACTGATGCATTTTGTTCATGTCTTATGATTGGCTTGGGCAAATTAATATGTTTTCTAACAAGTTGAATAGATTTAGTTGATTTCCTACTAAGTTCAATAAATGTTTGAATATTGTTGAATTTGGGTTTAATGTCTGGATTCCGTGATTCGGTCCGCAACGCCTATTTTATAGGGCCCTAGTCCATGAACTTGTCATAAGTCAACATAGGATATGCCCTCTTCCACCCCCACAAGACTCTATATATATATATATATATATATATATATATATATATATATATATATATATATATATATATATATATCTTGGAAATGTAAGCAAGGTTTGAGCTTCTTCAGTCTGTGTCATAAAGTGGATACTTTTCTGTGTCTCGTTCAGAGTGAGTGACACATTGACTTTATATAGTGTACCAAGAGTTGTTCCCTTGCTTACGGCCATACCAGCCTGAATACGCCTGATCTTGTCCGATCTCGGAAGCTAAGCAGGGTCGGGCCTGGTTAGTACTTGGATGGGAGACCGCCTGGGAATACCAGGTGCTGTAAGCTTTTTGTCCCAGTAGAGCGTGCTCTTGTGTCATGGAGCAATTGCCTTTTATTTATCACCCTAATAATATCATGGATTGTTATTGGACTAAATGCAGTTTGTGTGTGCTGCCCTGCCCTGCCCTGCCCTGCCCTGATCAAATCAAATAATGGACATTGCGTTTCCCTCAAAATGTAGGCAGTACATACAGCCTTTGTTTTTAGTCTAGGAGACTGTCAATGTCTGTAGTCCATTAGGGCACTATAAAATCCCTTCAATGTTTTGCCTGATTCTGTTAATTCCCAAGTTCCCTTTTCTCCGTTTAGATTTCCCCGTTGACCGTTTGTCCCTGTTTTGGCAGGTTTTCGCTCTCAAAAGTACACCTTTTTAATAGCAAAACAGCACAATTGGATGTTCTATGTCCACAACAATGTTTAAACCCTATCAGGTGACCATTTTTGAGGTCTGGGAAAAATGGAAGACATTTAGATTTTGGGGTGTAGTTACCCTTAAATGCAAGCGTGCACCAGGAAGAGACCTTTGTTTGGTTAAGCGGTGTTGCTGTAGGACAAATGGCCACTGGAGTGATGCAAATGATCACGGTATAATTCTGCCAGGCAGGCATAGGCTACTTTGTAGTTAACATTTACTTGCGAAGGTTTTGGGGGAAAGCCATTCCTTCCCTACCAGAAGAAGGTTATCATTAGCATCATCGCTAACGGCTACACAAAGTGTAGACATACGCGCGCACCGCACACATGCACACAGACAGGGGCATTCCTGTGCCCTTTCAGAAAGTTCATGGAAATACCAATCACTGATGCATTTTGTTCATGTCTTATGATTGGCTTGGGCAAATTAATATGTTTTCTAACAAGTTGAATAGATTTAGTTGATTTCCTACTAAGTTCAATAAATGTTTGAATATTGTTGAATTTGGGTTTAATGTCTGGATTCCGTGATTCGGTCCGCAACGCCTATTTTATAGGGCCCTAGTCCATGAACTTGTCATAAGTCAACATAGGATATGCCCTCTTCCACCCCCACAAGACTCAAATATATATATATATATCTTGGAAATGTAAGCAAGGTTTGAGCTTCTTCAGTCTGTGTCATAAAGTGGATACTTTTCTGTGTCTCGTTCAGAGTGAGTGACACATTGACTTTATATAGTGTACCAAGAGTTGTTCCCTCGCTTACGGCCATACCAGCCTGAATACGCCAGATCTCGTCCGATCTCGGAAGCTAAGCAGGGTTTGGCCTGGTTAGTACTTGGATGGGAGACCGCCTGGGAATATCAGGTGCTGTAAGCTTTTTGTCCCAGTAGAGCGTGCTCTTGTGTCATGGAGCAATTGCCTTTTATTTATCACCCTAATAATATCATGGATTGTTATTGGACTAAATGCAGTTTGTGTGTGCTGCCCTGCCCTGCCCTGATCAAATCAAATAATGGACATTGCGTTTCCCTCAAAATGTAGGCAGTACATACAGCCTTTGTTTTTAGTCTAGGAGACTGTCAATGTCTGTAGTCCATTAGGGCACTATAAAATCCCTTCAATGTTTTGCCTGATTCTGTTAATTCCCAAGTTCCCTTTTCTCCGTTTAGATTTCCCCGTTGACCGTTTGTCCCTGTTTTGGCAGGTTTTCGCTCTCAAAAGTACACCTTTTTAATAGCAAAACAGCACAATTGGATGTTCTATGTCCACAACAATGTTTAAACCCTATCAGGTGACCATTTTTGAGGTCTGGGAAAAATGGAAGACATTTAGATTTTGGGGTGTAGTTACCCTTAAATGCAAGCGTGCACCAGGAAGAGACCTTTGTTTGGTTAAGCGGTGTTGCTGTAGGACAAATGGCCACTGGAGTGATGCAAATGATCACGGTATAATTCTGCCAGGCAGGCATAGGCTACTTTGTAGTTAACATTTACTTGCGAAGGTTTTGGGGGAAAGCCATTCCTTCCCTACCAGAAGAAGGTTATCATTAGCATCATCGCTAACGGCTACACAAAGTGTAGACATACGCGCGCACCGCACACATGCACACAGACAGGGGCATTCCTGTGCCCTTTCAGAAAGTTCATGGAAATACCAATCACTGATGCATTTTGTTCATGTCTTATGATTGGCTTGGGCAAATTAATATGTTTTCTAACAAGTTGAATAGATTTAGTTGATTTCCTACTAAGTTCAATAAATGTTTGAATATTGTTGAATTTGGGTTTAATGTCTGGATTCCGTGATTCGGTCCGCAACGCCTATTTTATAGGGCCCTAGTCCATGAACTTGTCATAAGTCAACATAGGATATGCCCTCTTCCACCCCCACAAGACTCAAATATATATATATATATCTTGGAAATGTAAGCAAGGTTTGAGCTTCTTCAGTCTGTGTCATAAAGTGGATACTTTTCTGTGTCTCGTTCAGAGTGAGTGACACATTGACTTTATATAGTGTACCAAGAGTTGTTCCCTCGCTTACGGCCATACCAGCCTGAATACGCCCGATCTCGTCCGATCTCGGAAGCTAAGCAGGGTCGGGCCTGGTTAGTACTTGGATGGGAGACCGCCTGGGAATACCAGGTGCTGTAAGCTTTTTGTCCCAGTAGAGCGTGCTCTTGTGTCATGGAGCAATTGCCTTTTATTTATCACCCTAATAATATCATGGATTGTTATTGGACTAAATGCAGTTTGTGTGTGCTGCCCTGCCCTGCCCTGCCCTGATCAAATCAAATAATGGACATTGCGTTTCCCTCAAAATGTAGGCAGTACATACAGCCTTTGTTTTTAGTCTAGGAGACTGTCAATGTCTGTAGTCCATTAGGGCACTATAAAATCCCTTCAATGTTTTGCCTGATTCTGTTAATTCCCAAGTTCCCTTTTCTCCGTTTAGATTTCCCCGTTGACCGTTTGTCCCTGTTTTGGCAGGTTTTCGCTCTCAAAAGTACACCTTTTTAATAGCAAAACAGCACAATTGGATGTTCTATGTCCACAACAATGTTTAAACCCTATCAGGTGACCATTTTTGAGGTCTGGGAAAAATGGAAGACATTTAGATTTTGGGGTGTAGTTACCCTTAAATGCAAGCGTGCACCAGGAAGAGACCTTTGTTTGGTTAAGCGGTGTTGCTGTAGGACAAATGGCCACTGGAGTGATGCAAATGATCACGGTATAATTCTGCCAGGCAGGCATAGGCTACTTTGTAGTTAACATTTACTTGCGAAGGTTTTGGGGGAAAGCCATTCCTTCCCTACCAGAAGAAGGTTATCATTAGCATCATCGCTAACGGCTACACAAAGTGTAGACATACGCGCGCACCGCACACATGCACACAGACAGGGGCATTCCTGTGCCCTTTCAGAAAGTTCATGGAAATACCAATCACTGATGCATTTTGTTCATGTCTTATGATTGGCTTGGGCAAATTAATATGTTTTCTAACAAGTTGAATAGATTTAGTTGATTTCCTACTAAGTTCAATAAATGTTTGAATATTGTTGAATTTGGGTTTAATGTCTGGATTCCGTGATTCGGTCCGCAACGCCTATTTTATAGGGCCCTAGTCCATGAACTTGTCATAAGTCAACATAGGATATGCCCTCTTCCACCCCCACAAGACTCAAATATATATATATATATCTTGGAAATGTAAGCAAGGTTTGAGCTTCTTCAGTCTGTGTCATAAAGTGGATACTTTTCTGTGTCTCGTTCAGAGTGAGTGACACATTGACTTTATATAGTGTACCAAGAGTTGTTCCCTCGCTTACGGCCATACCAGCCTGAATACGCCCGATCTCGTCAGATCTCGGAAGCTAAGCAGGTTTAGGGCTGGTTAGTACTTGGATGGGGGACCACCTTGGAATACCAGTTGCTGTAAAAGCATGTAAGAAGCTATGACGTGGACTGATAATCTGCGTTATAGGCTGAGATGTGAAGATGTGAAATATGAAGCTATGATATGGAAAAAAATAAGCTGTGAAGATGTGATGTGAAATATGAAGCTATGATATGTAAAAATAAGCTGTGAAGCTATGAGATGTGAAATATGAAGCTATGATATGTAAAAATAAGCTGTGAAGCTATGTGATGTGAAATATGAAGCTATGATATGTAAAAAAATATATAAGCTGTAAAAAAGCTATGATGGGTTAATTCTTTAAAAAAAAAAAAAAAAAAAAAATACGCCAGATCTCGTCCGATCTCGGAAGCTAAGCAGGGTTTGGCCTGGTTAGTACTTGGATGGGAGACCGCCTGGGAATATCAGGTGCTGTAAGCTTTTTGTCCCAGTAGAGCGTGCTCTTGTGTCATGGAGCAATTGCCTTTTATTTATCACCCTAATAATATCATGGATTGTTATTGGACTAAATGCAGTTTGTGTGTGCTGCCCTGCCCTGCCCTGCCCTGATCAAATCAAATAATGGACATTGCGTTTCCCTCAAAATGTAGGCAGTACATACAGCCTTTGTTTTTAGTCTAGGAGACTGTCAATGTCTGTAGTCCATTAGGGCACTATAAAATCCCTTCAATGTTTTGCCTGATTCTGTTAATTCCCAAGTTCCCTTTTCTCCGTTTAGATTTCCCCGTTGACCGTTTGTCCCTGTTTTGGCAGGTTTTCGCTCTCAAAAGTACACCTTTTTAATAGCAAAACAGCACAATTGGATGTTCTATGTCCACAACAATGTTTAAACCCTATCAGGTGACCATTTTTGAGGTCTGGGAAAAATGGAAGACATTTAGATTTTGGGGTGTAGTTACCCTTAAATGCAAGCGTGCACCAGGAAGAGACCTTTGTTTGGTTAAGCGGTGTTGCTGTAGGACAAATGGCCACTGGAGTGATGCAAATGATCACGGTATAATTCTGCCAGGCAGGCATAGGCTACTTTGTAGTTAACATTTACTTGCGAAGGTTTTGGGGGAAAGCCATTCCTTCCCTACCAGAAGAAGGTTATCATTAGCATCATCGCTAACGGCTACACAAAGTGTAGACATACGCGCGCACCGCACACATGCACACAGACAGGGGCATTCCTGTGCCCTTTCAGAAAGTTCATGGAAATACCAATCACTGATGCATTTTGTTCATGTCTTATGATTGGCTTGGGCAAATTAATATGTTTTCTAACAAGTTGAATAGATTTAGTTGATTTCCTACTAAGTTCAATAAATGTTTGAATATTGTTGAATTTGGGTTTAATGTCTGGATTCCGTGATTCGGTCCGCAACGCCTATTTTATAGGGCCCTAGTCCATGAACTTGTCATAAGTCAACATAGGATATGCCCTCTTCCACCCCCACAAGACTCAAATATATATATATATATCTTGGAAATGTAAGCAAGGTTTGAGCTTCTTCAGTCTGTGTCATAAAGTGGATACTTTTCTGTGTCTCGTTCAGAGTGAGTGACACATTGACTTTATATAGTGTACCAAGAGTTGTTCCCTCGCTTACGGCCATACCAGCCTGAATACGCCCGATCTCGTCCGATCTCGGAAGCTAAGCAGGGTCGGGCCTGGTTAGTACTTGGATGGGAGACCGCCTGGGAATACCAGGTGCTGTAAGCTTTTTGTCCCAGTAGAGCGTGCTCTTGTGTCATGGAGCAATTGCCTTTTATTTATCACCCTAATAATATCATGGATTGTTATTGGACTAAATGCAGTTTGTGTGTGCTGCCCTGCCCTGCCCTGCCCTGATCAAATCAAATAATGGACATTGCGTTTCCCTCAAAATGTAGGCAGTACATACAGCCTTTGTTTTTAGTCTAGGAGACTGTCAATGTCTGTAGTCCATTAGGGCACTATAAAATCCCTTCAATGTTTTGCCTGATTCTGTTAATTCCCAAGTTCCCTTTTCTCCGTTTAGATTTCCCCGTTGACCGTTTGTCCCTGTTTTGGCAGGTTTTCGCTCTCAAAAGTACACCTTTTTAATAGCAAAACAGCACAATTGGATGTTCTATGTCCACAACAATGTTTAAACCCTATCAGGTGACCATTTTTGAGGTCTGGGAAAAATGGAAGACATTTAGATTTTGGGGTGTAGTTACCCTTAAATGCAAGCGTGCACCAGGAAGAGACCTTTGTTTGGTTAAGCGGTGTTGCTGTAGGACAAATGGCCACTGGAGTGATGCAAATGATCACGGTATAATTCTGCCAGGCAGGCATAGGCTACTTTGTAGTTAACATTTACTTGCGAAGGTTTTGGGGGAAAGCCATTCCTTCCCTACCAGAAGAAGGTTATCATTAGCATCATCGCTAACGGCTACACAAAGTGTAGACATACGCGCGCACCGCACACATGCACACAGACAGGGGCATTCCTGTGCCCTTTCAGAAAGTTCATGGAAATACCAATCACTGATGCATTTTGTTCATGTCTTATGATTGGCTTGGGCAAATTAATATGTTTTCTAACAAGTTGAATAGATTTAGTTGATTTCCTACTAAGTTCAATAAATGTTTGAATATTGTTGAATTTGGGTTTAATGTCTGGATTCCGTGATTCGGTCCGCAACGCCTATTTTATAGGGCCCTAGTCCATGAACTTGTCATAAGTCAACATAGGATATGCCCTCTTCCACCCCCACAAGACTCAAATATATATATATATATCTTGGAAATGTAAGCAAGGTTTGAGCTTCTTCAGTCTGTGTCATAAAGTGGATACTTTTCTGTGTCTCGTTCAGAGTGAGTGACACATTGACTTTATATAGTGTACCAAGAGTTGTTCCCTCGCTTACGGCCATACCAGCCTGAATACGCCCGATCTGGTCCGATCTTGGAAGCTAAGCAGGGTCGGGCCTGGTTAGTACTTGGATGGGAGACCGCCTGGGAATACCAGGTGCTGTAAGCTTTTTGTCCCAGTAGAGCGTGCTCTTGTGTCATGGAGCAATTGCCTTTTATTTATCACCCTAATAATATCATGGATTGTTATTGGACTAAATGCAGTTTGTGTGTGCTGCCCTGCCCTGCCCTGCCCTGATCAAATAAAATAATGGACATTGCGTTTCCCTCAAAATGTAGGCAGTACATACAGCCTTTGTTTTTAGTCTAGGAGACTGTCAATGTCTGTAGTCCATTAGGGCACTATAAAATCCCTTCAATGTTTTGCCTGATTCTGTTAATTCCCAAGTTCCCTTTTCTCCGTTTAGATTTCCCCGTTGACCGTTTGTCCCTGTTTTGGCAGGTTTTCGCTCTCAAAAGTACACCTTTTTAATAGCAAAACAGCACAATTGGATGTTCTATGTCCACAACAATGTTTAAACCCTATCAGGTGACCATTTTTGAGGTCTGGGAAAAATGGAAGACATTTAGATTTTGGGGTGTAGTTACCCTTAAATGCAAGCGTGCACCAGGAAGAGACCTTTGTTTGGTTAAGCGGTGTTGCTGTAGGACAAATGGCCACTGGAGTGATGCAAATGATCACGGTATAATTCTGCCAGGCAGGCATAGGCTACTTTGTAGTTAACATTTACTTGCGAAGGTTTTGGGGGAAAGCCATTCCTTCCCTACCAGAAGAAGGTTATCATTAGCATCATCGCTAACGGCTACACAAAGTGTAGACATACGCGCGCACCGCACACATGCACACAGACAGGGGCATTCCTGTGCCCTTTCAGAAAGTTCATGGAAATACCAATCACTGATGCATTTTGTTCATGTCTTATGATTGGCTTGGGCAAATTAATATGTTTTCTAACAAGTTGAATAGATTTAGTTGATTTCCTACTAAGTTCAATAAATGTTTGAATATTGTTGAATTTGGGTTTAATGTCTGGATTCCGTGATTCGGTCCGCAACGCCTATTTTATAGGGCCCTAGTCCATGAACTTGTCATAAGTCAACATAGGATATGCCCTCTTCCACCCCCACAAGACTCAAATATATATATATATATCTTGGAAATGTAAGCAAGGTTTGAGCTTCTTCAGTCTGTGTCATAAAGTGGATACTTTTCTGTGTCTCGTTCAGAGTGAGTGACACATTGACTTTATATAGTGTACCAAGAGTTGTTCCCTCGCTTACGGCCATACCAGCCTGAATACGCCCGATCTGGTCCGATCTCGGAAGCTAAGCAGGGTCGGGCCTGGTTAGTACTTGGATGGGAGACCGCCTGGGAATACCAGGTGCTGTAAGCTTTTTGTCCCAGTAGAGCGTGCTCTTGTGTCATGGAGCAATTGCCTTTTATTTATCACCCTAATAATATCATGGATTGTTATTGGACTAAATGCAGTTTGTGTGTGCTGCCCTGCCCTGCCCTGCCCTGATCAAATCAAATAATGGACATTGCGTTTCCCTCAAAATGTAGGCAGTACATACAGCCTTTGTTTTTAGTCTAGGAGACTGTCAATGTCTGTAGTCCATTAGGGCACTATAAAATCCCTTCAATGTTTTGCCTGATTCTGTTAATTCCCAAGTTCCCTTTTCTCCGTTTAGATTTCCCCGTTGACCGTTTGTCCCTGTTTTGGCAGGTTTTCGCTCTCAAAAGTACACCTTTTTAATAGCAAAACAGCACAATTGGATGTTCTATGTCCACAACAATGTTTAAACCCTATCAGGTGACCATTTTTGAGGTCTGGGAAAAATGGAAGACATTTAGATTTTGGGGTGTAGTTACCCTTAAATGCAAGCGTGCACCAGGAAGAGACCTTTGTTTGGTTAAGCGGTGTTGCTGTAGGACAAATGGCCACTGGAGTGATGCAAATGATCACGGTATAATTCTGCCAGGCAGGCATAGGCTACTTTGTAGTTAACATTTACTTGCGAAGGTTTTGGGGGAAAGCCATTCCTTCCCTACCAGAAGAAGGTTATCATTAGCATCATCGCTAACGGCTACACAAAGTGTAGACATACGCGCGCACCGCACACATGCACACAGACAGGGGCATTCCTGTGCCCTTTCAGAAAGTTCATGGAAATACCAATCACTGATGCATTTTGTTCATGTCTTATGATTGGCTTGGGCAAATTAATATGTTTTCTAACAAGTTGAATAGATTTAGTTGATTTCCTACTAAGTTCAATAAATGTTTGAATATTGTTGAATTTGGGTTTAATGTCTGGATTCCGTGATTCGGTCCGCAACGCCTATTTTATAGGGCCCTAGTCCATGAACTTGTCATAAGTCAACATAGGATATGCCCTCTTCCACCCCCACAAGACTCAAATATATATATATATATCTTGGAAATGTAAGCAAGGTTTGAGCTTCTTCAGTCTGTGTCATAAAGTGGATACTTTTCTGTGTCTCGTTCAGAGTGAGTGACACATTGACTTTATATAGTGTACCAAGAGTTGTTCCCTCGCTTACGGCCATACCAGCCTGAATACGCCCGATCTGGTCCGATCTTGGAAGCTAAGCAGGGTCGGGCCTGGTTAGTACTTGGATGGGAGACCGCCTGGGAATACCAGGTGCTGTAAGCTTTTTGTCCCAGTAGAGCGTGCTCTTGTGTCATGGAGCAATTGCCTTTTATTTATCACCCTAATAATATCATGGATTGTTATTGGACTAAATGCAGTTTGTGTGTGCTGCCCTGCCCTGCCCTGCCCTGATCAAATAAAATAATGGACATTGCGTTTCCCTCAAAATGTAGGCAGTACATACAGCCTTTGTTTTTAGTCTAGGAGACTGTCAATGTCTGTAGTCCATTAGGGCACTATAAAATCCCTTCAATGTTTTGCCTGATTCTGTTAATTCCCAAGTTCCCTTTTCTCCGTTTAGATTTCCCCGTTGACCGTTTGTCCCTGTTTTGGCAGGTTTTCGCTCTCAAAAGTACACCTTTTTAATAGCAAAACAGCACAATTGGATGTTCTATGTCCACAACAATGTTTAAACCCTATCAGGTGACCATTTTTGAGGTCTGGGAAAAATGGAAGACATTTAGATTTTGGGGTGTAGTTACCCTTAAATGCAAGCGTGCACCAGGAAGAGACCTTTGTTTGGTTAAGCGGTGTTGCTGTAGGACAAATGGCCACTGGAGTGATGCAAATGATCACGGTATAATTCTGCCAGGCAGGCATAGGCTACTTTGTAGTTAACATTTACTTGCGAAGGTTTTGGGGGAAAGCCATTCCTTCCCTACCAGAAGAAGGTTATCATTAGCATCATCGCTAACGGCTACACAAAGTGTAGACATACGCGCGCACCGCACACATGCACACAGACAGGGGCATTCCTGTGCCCTTTCAGAAAGTTCATGGAAATACCAATCACTGATGCATTTTGTTCATGTCTTATGATTGGCTTGGGCAAATTAATATGTTTTCTAACAAGTTGAATAGATTTAGTTGATTTCCTACTAAGTTCAATAAATGTTTGAATATTGTTGAATTTGGGTTTAATGTCTGGATTCCGTGATTCGGTCCGCAACGCCTATTTTATAGGGCCCTAGTCCATGAACTTGTCATAAGTCAACATAGGATATGCCCTCTTCCACCCCCACAAGACTCAAATATATATATATATATCTTGGAAATGTAAGCAAGGTTTGAGCTTCTTCAGTCTGTGTCATAAAGTGGATACTTTTCTGTGTCTCGTTCAGAGTGAGTGACACATTGACTTTATATAGTGTACCAAGAGTTGTTCCCTCGCTTACGGCCATACCAGCCTGAATACGCCCGATCTGGTCCGATCTCGGAAGCTAAGCAGGGTCGGGCCTGGTTAGTACTTGGATGGGAGACCGCCTGGGAATACCAGGTGCTGTAAGCTTTTTGTCCCAGTAGAGCGTGCTCTTGTGTCATGGAGCAATTGCCTTTTATTTATCACCCTAATAATATCATGGATTGTTATTGGACTAAATGCAGTTTGTGTGTGCTGCCCTGCCCTGCCCTGCCCTGATCAAATCAAATAATGGACATTGCGTTTCCCTCAAAATGTAGGCAGTACATACAGCCTTTGTTTTTAGTCTAGGAGACTGTCAATGTCTGTAGTCCATTAGGGCACTATAAAATCCCTTCAATGTTTTGCCTGATTCTGTTAATTCCCAAGTTCCCTTTTCTCCGTTTAGATTTCCCCGTTGACCGTTTGTCCCTGTTTTGGCAGGTTTTCGCTCTCAAAAGTACACCTTTTTAATAGCAAAACAGCACAATTGGATGTTCTATGTCCACAACAATGTTTAAACCCTATCAGGTGACCATTTTTGAGGTCTGGGAAAAATGGAAGACATTTAGATTTTGGGGTGTAGTTACCCTTAAATGCAAGCGTGCACCAGGAAGAGACCTTTGTTTGGTTAAGCGGTGTTGCTGTAGGACAAATGGCCACTGGAGTGATGCAAATGATCACGGTATAATTCTGCCAGGCAGGCATAGGCTACTTTGTAGTTAACATTTACTTGCGAAGGTTTTGGGGGAAAGCCATTCCTTCCCTACCAGAAGAAGGTTATCATTAGCATCATCGCTAACGGCTACACAAAGTGTAGACATACGCGCGCACCGCACACATGCACACAGACAGGGGCATTCCTGTGCCCTTTCAGAAAGTTCATGGAAATACCAATCACTGATGCATTTTGTTCATGTCTTATGATTGGCTTGGGCAAATTAATATGTTTTCTAACAAGTTGAATAGATTTAGTTGATTTCCTACTAAGTTCAATAAATGTTTGAATATTGTTGAATTTGGGTTTAATGTCTGGATTCCGTGATTCGGTCCGCAACGCCTATTTTATAGGGCCCTAGTCCATGAACTTGTCATAAGTCAACATAGGATATGCCCTCTTCCACCCCCACAAGACTCAAATATATATATATATATCTTGGAAATGTAAGCAAGGTTTGAGCTTCTTCAGTCTGTGTCATAAAGTGGATACTTTTCTGTGTCTCGTTCAGAGTGAGTGACACATTGACTTTATATAGTGTACCAAGAGTTGTTCCCTCGCTTACGGCCATACCAGCCTGAATACGCCCGATCTGGTCCGATCTTGGAAGCTAAGCAGGGTCGGGCCTGGTTAGTACTAGGATGGGAGACCGCCTTGGAATACCAGTTGCTGTAAAAGCATGTAAGAAGCTATGACGTGGACTGATAGTCTGCGTTATAGGCTGAGATGTGAAGATGTGAAATATGAAGATGTGATATGGAAAAAATAAGCTGTGAAGCTATGAGATGTGAAATATGAAGCTATGATATGTAAAAATAAGCTGTGAAGCTATGAGATGTGAAATATGAAGCTATGATATGTAAAAAAAGAAGCTGTGAAGCTATGAGATGTGAAGAAGTGATGTGAAATATGAAGCTATGATATGTAAAAAGAAGCTGTGAAGCTATGAGATGTGAAGAAGTGATGTGAAATATGAAGCTATGATATGAAAATAAGCTGTGAAGCGATGAGATGTGAAATATGAAGCTATGATATGTAAAAAGAAGCTGTGAAGCTATGAGATGTGAAGAAATGATGTGAAATATGAAGCTATGATATGTAAAAAGAAGCTGTGAAGCTATGATATGATGTGAAATATGAAGCTATGATATAAAGATGGGTTAATTTAAAAAAAAAAAAAAAAATAAAAAAAAAAAAAAAAAAAAAAAAAAAAATACGCCCGATCTGGTCCGATCTTGGAAGCTAAGCAGGGTCGGGCCTGGTTAGTACTTGGATGGGAGACCGCCTGGGAATACCAGGTGCTGTAAGCTTTTTGTCCCAGTAGAGCGTGCTCTTGTGTCATGGAGCAATTGCCTTTTATTTATCACCCTAATAATATCATGGATTGTTATTGGACTAAATGCAGTTTGTGTGTGCTGCCCTGCCCTGCCCTGCCCTGATCAAATAAAATAATGGACATTGCGTTTCCCTCAAAATGTAGGCAGTACATACAGCCTTTGTTTTTAGTCTAGGAGACTGTCAATGTCTGTAGTCCATTAGGGCACTATAAAATCCCTTCAATGTTTTGCCTGATTCTGTTAATTCCCAAGTTCCCTTTTCTCCGTTTAGATTTCCCCGTTGACCGTTTGTCCCTGTTTTGGCAGGTTTTCGCTCTCAAAAGTACACCTTTTTAATAGCAAAACAGCACAATTGGATGTTCTATGTCCACAACAATGTTTAAACCCTATCAGGTGACCATTTTTGAGGTCTGGGAAAAATGGAAGACATTTAGATTTTGGGGTGTAGTTACCCTTAAATGCAAGCGTGCACCAGGAAGAGACCTTTGTTTGGTTAAGCGGTGTTGCTGTAGGACAAATGGCCACTGGAGTGATGCAAATGATCACGGTATAATTCTGCCAGGCAGGCATAGGCTACTTTGTAGTTAACATTTACTTGCGAAGGTTTTGGGGGAAAGCCATTCCTTCCCTACCAGAAGAAGGTTATCATTAGCATCATCGCTAACGGCTACACAAAGTGTAGACATACGCGCGCACCGCACACATGCACACAGACAGGGGCATTCCTGTGCCCTTTCAGAAAGTTCATGGAAATACCAATCACTGATGCATTTTGTTCATGTCTTATGATTGGCTTGGGCAAATTAATATGTTTTCTAACAAGTTGAATAGATTTAGTTGATTTCCTACTAAGTTCAATAAATGTTTGAATATTGTTGAATTTGGGTTTAATGTCTGGATTCCGTGATTCGGTCCGCAACGCCTATTTTATAGGGCCCTAGTCCATGAACTTGTCATAAGTCAACATAGGATATGCCCTCTTCCACCCCCACAAGACTCAAATATATATATATATATCTTGGAAATGTAAGCAAGGTTTGAGCTTCTTCAGTCTGTGTCATAAAGTGGATACTTTTCTGTGTCTCGTTCAGAGTGAGTGACACATTGACTTTATATAGTGTACCAAGAGTTGTTCCCTCGCTTACGGCCATACCAGCCTGAATACGCCCGATCTCGTCCGATCTCGGAAGCTAAGCAGGGTCTGGCCTGGTTAGTACTTGGATGGGAGACCCCCTCTGAATACCAGGTGCTGTAAGCTTTTTGTCCCAGTAGAGCGTGCTCTTGTGTCATGGAGCAATTGCCTTTTATTTATCACCCTAATAATATCATGGATTGTTATTGGACTAAATGCAGTTTGTGTGTGCTGCCCTGCCCTGCCCTGCCCTGATCAAATCAAATAATGGACATTGCGTTTCCCTCAAAATGTAGGCAGTACATACAGCCTTTGTTTTTAGTCTAGGAGACTGTCAATGTCTGTAGTCCATTAGGGCACTATAAAATCCCTTCAATGTTTTGCCTGATTCTGTTAATTCCCAAGTTCCCTTTTCTCCGTTTAGATTTCCCCGTTGACCGTTTGTCCCTGTTTTGGCAGGTTTTCGCTCTCAAAAGTACACCTTTTTAATAGCAAAACAGCACAATTGGATGTTCTATGTCCACAACAATGTTTAAACCCTATCAGGTGACCATTTTTGAGGTCTGGGAAAAATGGAAGACATTTAGATTTTGGGGTGTAGTTACCCTTAAATGCAAGCGTGCACCAGGAAGAGACCTTTGTTTGGTTAAGCGGTGTTGCTGTAGGACAAATGGCCACTGGAGTGATGCAAATGATCACGGTATAATTCTGCCAGGCAGGCATAGGCTACTTTGTAGTTAACATTTACTTGCGAAGGTTTTGGGGGAAAGCCATTCCTTCCCTACCAGAAGAAGGTTATCATTAGCATCATCGCTAACGGCTACACAAAGTGTAGACATACGCGCGCACCGCACACATGCACACAGACAGGGGCATTCCTGTGCCCTTTCAGAAAGTTCATGGAAATACCAATCACTGATGCATTTTGTTCATGTCTTATGATTGGCTTGGGCAAATTAATATGTTTTCTAACAAGTTGAATAGATTTAGTTGATTTCCTACTAAGTTCAATAAATGTTTGAATATTGTTGAATTTGGGTTTAATGTCTGGATTCCGTGATTCGGTCCGCAACGCCTATTTTATAGGGCCCTAGTCCATGAACTTGTCATAAGTCAACATAGGATATGCCCTCTTCCACCCCCACAAGACTCAAATATATATATATATATCTTGGAAATGTAAGCAAGGTTTGAGCTTCTTCAGTCTGTGTCATAAAGTGGATACTTTTCTGTGTCTCGTTCAGAGTGAGTGACACATTGACTTTATATAGTGTACCAAGAGTTGTTCCCTCGCTTACGGCCATACCAGCCTGAATACGCCCGATCTGGTCCGATCTTGGAAGCTAAGCAGGGTCGGGCCTGGTTAGTACTTGGATGGGAGACCGCCTGGGAATACCAGGTGCTGTAAGCTTTTTGTCCCAGTAGAGCGTGCTCTTGTGTCATGGAGCAATTGCCTTTTATTTATCACCCTAATAATATCATGGATTGTTATTGGACTAAATGCAGTTTGTGTGTGCTGCCCTGCCCTGCCCTGCCCTGATCAAATAAAATAATGGACATTGCGTTTCCCTCAAAATGTAGGCAGTACATACAGCCTTTGTTTTTAGTCTAGGAGACTGTCAATGTCTGTAGTCCATTAGGGCACTATAAAATCCCTTCAATGTTTTGCCTGATTCTGTTAATTCCCAAGTTCCCTTTTCTCCGTTTAGATTTCCCCGTTGACCGTTTGTCCCTGTTTTGGCAGGTTTTCGCTCTCAAAAGTACACCTTTTTAATAGCAAAACAGCACAATTGGATGTTCTATGTCCACAACAATGTTTAAACCCTATCAGGTGACCATTTTTGAGGTCTGGGAAAAATGGAAGACATTTAGATTTTGGGGTGTAGTTACCCTTAAATGCAAGCGTGCACCAGGAAGAGACCTTTGTTTGGTTAAGCGGTGTTGCTGTAGGACAAATGGCCACTGGAGTGATGCAAATGATCACGGTATAATTCTGCCAGGCAGGCATAGGCTACTTTGTAGTTAACATTTACTTGCGAAGGTTTTGGGGGAAAGCCATTCCTTCCCTACCAGAAGAAGGTTATCATTAGCATCATCGCTAACGGCTACACAAAGTGTAGACATACGCGCGCACCGCACACATGCACACAGACAGGGGCATTCCTGTGCCCTTTCAGAAAGTTCATGGAAATACCAATCACTGATGCATTTTGTTCATGTCTTATGATTGGCTTGGGCAAATTAATATGTTTTCTAACAAGTTGAATAGATTTAGTTGATTTCCTACTAAGTTCAATAAATGTTTGAATATTGTTGAATTTGGGTTTAATGTCTGGATTCCGTGATTCGGTCCGCAACGCCTATTTTATAGGGCCCTAGTCCATGAACTTGTCATAAGTCAACATAGGATATGCCCTCTTCCACCCCCACAAGACTCAAATATATATATATATATCTTGGAAATGTAAGCAAGGTTTGAGCTTCTTCAGTCTGTGTCATAAAGTGGATACTTTTCTGTGTCTCGTTCAGAGTGAGTGACACATTGACTTTATATAGTGTACCAAGAGTTGTTCCCTCGCTTACGGCCATACCAGCCTGAATACGCCCGATCTGGTCCGATCTCGGAAGCTAAGCAGGGTCGGGCCTGGTTAGTACTTGGATGGGAGACCGCCTGGGAATACCAGGTGCTGTAAGCTTTTTGTCCCAGTAGAGCGTGCTCTTGTGTCATGGAGCAATTGCCTTTTATTTATCACCCTAATAATATCATGGATTGTTATTGGACTAAATGCAGTTTGTGTGTGCTGCCCTGCCCTGCCCTGCCCTGATCAAATCAAATAATGGACATTGCGTTTCCCTCAAAATGTAGGCAGTACATACAGCCTTTGTTTTTAGTCTAGGAGACTGTCAATGTCTGTAGTCCATTAGGGCACTATAAAATCCCTTCAATGTTTTGCCTGATTCTGTTAATTCCCAAGTTCCCTTTTCTCCGTTTAGATTTCCCCGTTGACCGTTTGTCCCTGTTTTGGCAGGTTTTCGCTCTCAAAAGTACACCTTTTTAATAGCAAAACAGCACAATTGGATGTTCTATGTCCACAACAATGTTTAAACCCTATCAGGTGACCATTTTTGAGGTCTGGGAAAAATGGAAGACATTTAGATTTTGGGGTGTAGTTACCCTTAAATGCAAGCGTGCACCAGGAAGAGACCTTTGTTTGGTTAAGCGGTGTTGCTGTAGGACAAATGGCCACTGGAGTGATGCAAATGATCACGGTATAATTCTGCCAGGCAGGCATAGGCTACTTTGTAGTTAACATTTACTTGCGAAGGTTTTGGGGGAAAGCCATTCCTTCCCTACCAGAAGAAGGTTATCATTAGCATCATCGCTAACGGCTACACAAAGTGTAGACATACGCGCGCACCGCACACATGCACACAGACAGGGGCATTCCTGTGCCCTTTCAGAAAGTTCATGGAAATACCAATCACTGATGCATTTTGTTCATGTCTTATGATTGGCTTGGGCAAATTAATATGTTTTCTAACAAGTTGAATAGATTTAGTTGATTTCCTACTAAGTTCAATAAATGTTTGAATATTGTTGAATTTGGGTTTAATGTCTGGATTCCGTGATTCGGTCCGCAACGCCTATTTTATAGGGCCCTAGTCCATGAACTTGTCATAAGTCAACATAGGATATGCCCTCTTCCACCCCCACAAGACTCAAATATATATATATATATCTTGGAAATGTAAGCAAGGTTTGAGCTTCTTCAGTCTGTGTCATAAAGTGGATACTTTTCTGTGTCTCGTTCAGAGTGAGTGACACATTGACTTTATATAGTGTACCAAGAGTTGTTCCCTCGCTTACGGCCATACCAGCCTGAATACGCCCGATCTGGTCCGATCTTGGAAGCTAAGCAGGGTCGGGCCTGGTTAGTACTTGGATGGGAGACCGCCTGGGAATACCAGGTGCTGTAAGCTTTTTGTCCCAGTAGAGCGTGCTCTTGTGTCATGGAGCAATTGCCTTTTATTTATCACCCTAATAATATCATGGATTGTTATTGGACTAAATGCAGTTTGTGTGTGCTGCCCTGCCCTGCCCTGCCCTGATCAAATCAAATAATGGACATTGCGTTTCCCTCAAAATGTAGGCAGTACATACAGCCTTTGTTTTTAGTCTAGGAGACTGTCAATGTCTGTAGTCCATTAGGGCACTATAAAATCCCTTCAATGTTTTGCCTGATTCTGTTAATTCCCAAGTTCCCTTTTCTCCGTTTAGATTTCCCCGTTGACCGTTTGTCCCTGTTTTGGCAGGTTTTCGCTCTCAAAAGTACACCTTTTTAATAGCAAAACAGCACAATTGGATGTTCTATGTCCACAACAATGTTTAAACCCTATCAGGTGACCATTTTTGAGGTCTGGGAAAAATGGAAGACATTTAGATTTTGGGGTGTAGTTACCCTTAAATGCAAGCGTGCACCAGGAAGAGACCTTTGTTTGGTTAAGCGGTGTTGCTGTAGGACAAATGGCCACTGGAGTGATGCAAATGATCACGGTATAATTCTGCCAGGCAGGCATAGGCTACTTTGTAGTTAACATTTACTTGCGAAGGTTTTGGGGGAAAGCCATTCCTTCCCTACCAGAAGAAGGTTATCATTAGCATCATCGCTAACGGCTACACAAAGTGTAGACATACGCGCGCACCGCACACATGCACACAGACAGGGGCATTCCTGTGCCCTTTCAGAAAGTTCATGGAAATACCAATCACTGATGCATTTTGTTCATGTCTTATGATTGGCTTGGGCAAATTAATATGTTTTCTAACAAGTTGAATAGATTTAGTTGATTTCCTACTAAGTTCAATAAATGTTTGAATATTGTTGAATTTGGGTTTAATGTCTGGATTCCGTGATTCGGTCCGCAACGCCTATTTTATAGGGCCCTAGTCCATGAACTTGTCATAAGTCAACATAGGATATGCCCTCTTCCACCCCCACAAGACTCAAATATATATATATATATCTTGGAAATGTAAGCAAGGTTTGAGCTTCTTCAGTCTGTGTCATAAAGTGGATACTTTTCTGTGTCTCGTTCAGAGTGAGTGACACATTGACTTTATATAGTGTACCAAGAGTTGTTCCCTCGCTTACGGCCATACCAGCCTGAATACGCCCGATCTGGTCCGATCTTGGAAGCTAAGCAGGGTCGGGCCTGGTTAGTACTTGGATGGGAGACCGCCTGGGAATACCAGGTGCTGTAAGCTTTTTGTCCCAGTAGAGCGTGCTCTTGTGTCATGGAGCAATTGCCTTTTATTTATCACCCTAATAATATCATGGATTGTTATTGGACTAAATGCAGTTTGTGTGTGCTGCCCTGCCCTGCCCTGCCCTGATCAAATAAAATAATGGACATTGCGTTTCCCTCAAAATGTAGGCAGTACATACAGCCTTTGTTTTTAGTCTAGGAGACTGTCAATGTCTGTAGTCCATTAGGGCACTATAAAATCCCTTCAATGTTTTGCCTGATTCTGTTAATTCCCAAGTTCCCTTTTCTCCGTTTAGATTTCCCCGTTGACCGTTTGTCCCTGTTTTGGCAGGTTTTCGCTCTCAAAAGTACACCTTTTTAATAGCAAAACAGCACAATTGGATGTTCTATGTCCACAACAATGTTTAAACCCTATCAGGTGACCATTTTTGAGGTCTGGGAAAAATGGAAGACATTTAGATTTTGGGGTGTAGTTACCCTTAAATGCAAGCGTGCACCAGGAAGAGACCTTTGTTTGGTTAAGCGGTGTTGCTGTAGGACAAATGGCCACTGGAGTGATGCAAATGATCACGGTATAATTCTGCCAGGCAGGCATAGGCTACTTTGTAGTTAACATTTACTTGCGAAGGTTTTGGGGGAAAGCCATTCCTTCCCTACCAGAAGAAGGTTATCATTAGCATCATCGCTAACGGCTACACAAAGTGTAGACATACGCGCGCACCGCACACATGCACACAGACAGGGGCATTCCTGTGCCCTTTCAGAAAGTTCATGGAAATACCAATCACTGATGCATTTTGTTCATGTCTTATGATTGGCTTGGGCAAATTAATATGTTTTCTAACAAGTTGAATAGATTTAGTTGATTTCCTACTAAGTTCAATAAATGTTTGAATATTGTTGAATTTGGGTTTAATGTCTGGATTCCGTGATTCGGTCCGCAACGCCTATTTTATAGGGCCCTAGTCCATGAACTTGTCATAAGTCAACATAGGATATGCCCTCTTCCACCCCCACAAGACTCAAATATATATATATATATCTTGGAAATGTAAGCAAGGTTTGAGCTTCTTCAGTCTGTGTCATAAAGTGGATACTTTTCTGTGTCTCGTTCAGAGTGAGTGACACATTGACTTTATATAGTGTACCAAGAGTTGTTCCCTCGCTTACGGCCATACCAGCCTGAATACGCCCGATCTGGTCCGATCTTGGAAGCTAAGCAGGGTCGGGCCTGGTTAGTACTTGGATGGGAGACCGCCTGGGAATACCAGGTGCTGTAAGCTTTTTGTCCCAGTAGAGCGTGCTCTTGTGTCATGGAGCAATTGCCTTTTATTTATCACCCTAATAATATCATGGATTGTTATTGGACTAAATGCAGTTTGTGTGTGCTGCCCTGCCCTGCCCTGCCCTGATCAAATAAAATAATGGACATTGCGTTTCCCTCAAAATGTAGGCAGTACATACAGCCTTTGTTTTTAGTCTAGGAGACTGTCAATGTCTGTAGTCCATTAGGGCACTATAAAATCCCTTCAATGTTTTGCCTGATTCTGTTAATTCCCAAGTTCCCTTTTCTCCGTTTAGATTTCCCCGTTGACCGTTTGTCCCTGTTTTGGCAGGTTTTCGCTCTCAAAAGTACACCTTTTTAATAGCAAAACAGCACAATTGGATGTTCTATGTCCACAACAATGTTTAAACCCTATCAGGTGACCATTTTTGAGGTCTGGGAAAAATGGAAGACATTTAGATTTTGGGGTGTAGTTACCCTTAAATGCAAGCGTGCACCAGGAAGAGACCTTTGTTTGGTTAAGCGGTGTTGCTGTAGGACAAATGGCCACTGGAGTGATGCAAATGATCACGGTATAATTCTGCCAGGCAGGCATAGGCTACTTTGTAGTTAACATTTACTTGCGAAGGTTTTGGGGGAAAGCCATTCCTTCCCTACCAGAAGAAGGTTATCATTAGCATCATCGCTAACGGCTACACAAAGTGTAGACATACGCGCGCACCGCACACATGCACACAGACAGGGGCATTCCTGTGCCCTTTCAGAAAGTTCATGGAAATACCAATCACTGATGCATTTTGTTCATGTCTTATGATTGGCTTGGGCAAATTAATATGTTTTCTAACAAGTTGAATAGATTTAGTTGATTTCCTACTAAGTTCAATAAATGTTTGAATATTGTTGAATTTGGGTTTAATGTCTGGATTCCGTGATTCGGTCCGCAACGCCTATTTTATAGGGCCCTAGTCCATGAACTTGTCATAAGTCAACATAGGATATGCCCTCTTCCACCCCCACAAGACTCAAATATATATATATATATCTTGGAAATGTAAGCAAGGTTTGAGCTTCTTCAGTCTGTGTCATAAAGTGGATACTTTTCTGTGTCTCGTTCAGAGTGAGTGACACATTGACTTTATATAGTGTACCAAGAGTTGTTCCCTCGCTTACGGCCATACCAGCCTGAATACGCCCGATCTGGTCCGATCTCGGAAGCTAAGCAGGGTCGGGCCTGGTTAGTACTTGGATGGGAGACCGCCTGGGAATACCAGGTGCTGTAAGCTTTTTGTCCCAGTAGAGCGTGCTCTTGTGTCATGGAGCAATTGCCTTTTATTTATCACCCTAATAATATCATGGATTGTTATTGGACTAAATGCAGTTTGTGTGTGCTGCCCTGCCCTGCCCTGCCCTGATCAAATCAAATAATGGACATTGCGTTTCCCTCAAAATGTAGGCAGTACATACAGCCTTTGTTTTTAGTCTAGGAGACTGTCAATGTCTGTAGTCCATTAGGGCACTATAAAATCCCTTCAATGTTTTGCCTGATTCTGTTAATTCCCAAGTTCCCTTTTCTCCGTTTAGATTTCCCCGTTGACCGTTTGTCCCTGTTTTGGCAGGTTTTCGCTCTCAAAAGTACACCTTTTTAATAGCAAAACAGCACAATTGGATGTTCTATGTCCACAACAATGTTTAAACCCTATCAGGTGACCATTTTTGAGGTCTGGGAAAAATGGAAGACATTTAGATTTTGGGGTGTAGTTACCCTTAAATGCAAGCGTGCACCAGGAAGAGACCTTTGTTTGGTTAAGCGGTGTTGCTGTAGGACAAATGGCCACTGGAGTGATGCAAATGATCACGGTATAATTCTGCCAGGCAGGCATAGGCTACTTTGTAGTTAACATTTACTTGCGAAGGTTTTGGGGGAAAGCCATTCCTTCCCTACCAGAAGAAGGTTATCATTAGCATCATCGCTAACGGCTACACAAAGTGTAGACATACGCGCGCACCGCACACATGCACACAGACAGGGGCATTCCTGTGCCCTTTCAGAAAGTTCATGGAAATACCAATCACTGATGCATTTTGTTCATGTCTTATGATTGGCTTGGGCAAATTAATATGTTTTCTAACAAGTTGAATAGATTTAGTTGATTTCCTACTAAGTTCAATAAATGTTTGAATATTGTTGAATTTGGGTTTAATGTCTGGATTCCGTGATTCGGTCCGCAACGCCTATTTTATAGGGCCCTAGTCCATGAACTTGTCATAAGTCAACATAGGATATGCCCTCTTCCACCCCCACAAGACTCAAATATATATATATATATCTTGGAAATGTAAGCAAGGTTTGAGCTTCTTCAGTCTGTGTCATAAAGTGGATACTTTTCTGTGTCTCGTTCAGAGTGAGTGACACATTGACTTTATATAGTGTACCAAGAGTTGTTCCCTCGCTTACGGCCATACCAGCCTGAATACGCCCGATCTGGTCCGATCTTGGAAGCTAAGCAGGGTCGGGCCTGGTTAGTACTTGGATGGGAGACCGCCTGGGAATACCAGGTGCTGTAAGCTTTTTGTCCCAGTAGAGCGTGCTCTTGTGTCATGGAGCAATTGCCTTTTATTTATCACCCTAATAATATCATGGATTGTTATTGGACTAAATGCAGTTTGTGTGTGCTGCCCTGCCCTGCCCTGCCCTGATCAAATAAAATAATGGACATTGCGTTTCCCTCAAAATGTAGGCAGTACATACAGCCTTTGTTTTTAGTCTAGGAGACTGTCAATGTCTGTAGTCCATTAGGGCACTATAAAATCCCTTCAATGTTTTGCCTGATTCTGTTAATTCCCAAGTTCCCTTTTCTCCGTTTAGATTTCCCCGTTGACCGTTTGTCCCTGTTTTGGCAGGTTTTCGCTCTCAAAAGTACACCTTTTTAATAGCAAAACAGCACAATTGGATGTTCTATGTCCACAACAATGTTTAAACCCTATCAGGTGACCATTTTTGAGGTCTGGGAAAAATGGAAGACATTTAGATTTTGGGGTGTAGTTACCCTTAAATGCAAGCGTGCACCAGGAAGAGACCTTTGTTTGGTTAAGCGGTGTTGCTGTAGGACAAATGGCCACTGGAGTGATGCAAATGATCACGGTATAATTCTGCCAGGCAGGCATAGGCTACTTTGTAGTTAACATTTACTTGCGAAGGTTTTGGGGGAAAGCCATTCCTTCCCTACCAGAAGAAGGTTATCATTAGCATCATCGCTAACGGCTACACAAAGTGTAGACATACGCGCGCACCGCACACATGCACACAGACAGGGGCATTCCTGTGCCCTTTCAGAAAGTTCATGGAAATACCAATCACTGATGCATTTTGTTCATGTCTTATGATTGGCTTGGGCAAATTAATATGTTTTCTAACAAGTTGAATAGATTTAGTTGATTTCCTACTAAGTTCAATAAATGTTTGAATATTGTTGAATTTGGGTTTAATGTCTGGATTCCGTGATTCGGTCCGCAACGCCTATTTTATAGGGCCCTAGTCCATGAACTTGTCATAAGTCAACATAGGATATGCCCTCTTCCACCCCCACAAGACTCAAATATATATATATATATCTTGGAAATGTAAGCAAGGTTTGAGCTTCTTCAGTCTGTGTCATAAAGTGGATACTTTTCTGTGTCTCGTTCAGAGTGAGTGACACATTGACTTTATATAGTGTACCAAGAGTTGTTCCCTCGCTTACGGCCATACCAGCCTGAATACGCCCGATCTCGTCCGATCTCGGAAGCTAAGCAGGGTCTGGCCTGGTTAGTACTTGGATGGGAGACCCCCTCTGAATACCAGGTGCTGTAAGCTTTTTGTCCCAGTAGAGCGTGCTCTTGTGTCATGGAGCAATTGCCTTTTATTTATCACCCTAATAATATCATGGATTGTTATTGGACTAAATGCAGTTTGTGTGTGCTGCCCTGCCCTGCCCTGCCCTGATCAAATCAAATAATGGACATTGCGTTTCCCTCAAAATGTAGGCAGTACATACAGCCTTTGTTTTTAGTCTAGGAGACTGTCAATGTCTGTAGTCCATTAGGGCACTATAAAATCCCTTCAATGTTTTGCCTGATTCTGTTAATTCCCAAGTTCCCTTTTCTCCGTTTAGATTTCCCCGTTGACCGTTTGTCCCTGTTTTGGCAGGTTTTCGCTCTCAAAAGTACACCTTTTTAATAGCAAAACAGCACAATTGGATGTTCTATGTCCACAACAATGTTTAAACCCTATCAGGTGACCATTTTTGAGGTCTGGGAAAAATGGAAGACATTTAGATTTTGGGGTGTAGTTACCCTTAAATGCAAGCGTGCACCAGGAAGAGACCTTTGTTTGGTTAAGCGGTGTTGCTGTAGGACAAATGGCCACTGGAGTGATGCAAATGATCACGGTATAATTCTGCCAGGCAGGCATAGGCTACTTTGTAGTTAACATTTACTTGCGAAGGTTTTGGGGGAAAGCCATTCCTTCCCTACCAGAAGAAGGTTATCATTAGCATCATCGCTAACGGCTACACAAAGTGTAGACATACGCGCGCACCGCACACATGCACACAGACAGGGGCATTCCTGTGCCCTTTCAGAAAGTTCATGGAAATACCAATCACTGATGCATTTTGTTCATGTCTTATGATTGGCTTGGGCAAATTAATATGTTTTCTAACAAGTTGAATAGATTTAGTTGATTTCCTACTAAGTTCAATAAATGTTTGAATATTGTTGAATTTGGGTTTAATGTCTGGATTCCGTGATTCGGTCCGCAACGCCTATTTTATAGGGCCCTAGTCCATGAACTTGTCATAAGTCAACATAGGATATGCCCTCTTCCACCCCCACAAGACTCAAATATATATATATATATCTTGGAAATGTAAGCAAGGTTTGAGCTTCTTCAGTCTGTGTCATAAAGTGGATACTTTTCTGTGTCTCGTTCAGAGTGAGTGACACATTGACTTTATATAGTGTACCAAGAGTTGTTCCCTCGCTTACGGCCATACCAGCCTGAATACGCCCGATCTGGTCCGATCTTGGAAGCTAAGCAGGGTCGGGCCTGGTTAGTACTTGGATGGGAGACCGCCTGGGAATACCAGGTGCTGTAAGCTTTTTGTCCCAGTAGAGCGTGCTCTTGTGTCATGGAGCAATTGCCTTTTATTTATCACCCTAATAATATCATGGATTGTTATTGGACTAAATGCAGTTTGTGTGTGCTGCCCTGCCCTGCCCTGCCCTGATCAAATAAAATAATGGACATTGCGTTTCCCTCAAAATGTAGGCAGTACATACAGCCTTTGTTTTTAGTCTAGGAGACTGTCAATGTCTGTAGTCCATTAGGGCACTATAAAATCCCTTCAATGTTTTGCCTGATTCTGTTAATTCCCAAGTTCCCTTTTCTCCGTTTAGATTTCCCCGTTGACCGTTTGTCCCTGTTTTGGCAGGTTTTCGCTCTCAAAAGTACACCTTTTTAATAGCAAAACAGCACAATTGGATGTTCTATGTCCACAACAATGTTTAAACCCTATCAGGTGACCATTTTTGAGGTCTGGGAAAAATGGAAGACATTTAGATTTTGGGGTGTAGTTACCCTTAAATGCAAGCGTGCACCAGGAAGAGACCTTTGTTTGGTTAAGCGGTGTTGCTGTAGGACAAATGGCCACTGGAGTGATGCAAATGATCACGGTATAATTCTGCCAGGCAGGCATAGGCTACTTTGTAGTTAACATTTACTTGCGAAGGTTTTGGGGGAAAGCCATTCCTTCCCTACCAGAAGAAGGTTATCATTAGCATCATCGCTAACGGCTACACAAAGTGTAGACATACGCGCGCACCGCACACATGCACACAGACAGGGGCATTCCTGTGCCCTTTCAGAAAGTTCATGGAAATACCAATCACTGATGCATTTTGTTCATGTCTTATGATTGGCTTGGGCAAATTAATATGTTTTCTAACAAGTTGAATAGATTTAGTTGATTTCCTACTAAGTTCAATAAATGTTTGAATATTGTTGAATTTGGGTTTAATGTCTGGATTCCGTGATTCGGTCCGCAACGCCTATTTTATAGGGCCCTAGTCCATGAACTTGTCATAAGTCAACATAGGATATGCCCTCTTCCACCCCCACAAGACTCAAATATATATATATATATCTTGGAAATGTAAGCAAGGTTTGAGCTTCTTCAGTCTGTGTCATAAAGTGGATACTTTTCTGTGTCTCGTTCAGAGTGAGTGACACATTGACTTTATATAGTGTACCAAGAGTTGTTCCCTCGCTTACGGCCATACCAGCCTGAATACGCCCGATCTCGTCCGATCTCGGAAGCTAAGCAGGGTCGGGCCTGGTTAGTACTTGGATGGGAGACCGCCTGGGAATACCAGGTGCTGTAAGCTTTTTGTCCCAGTAGAGCGTGCTCTTGTGTCATGGAGCAATTGCCTTTTATTTATCACCCTAATAATATCATGGATTGTTATTGGACTAAATGCAGTTTGTGTGTGCTGCCCTGCCCTGCCCTGCCCTGATCAAATCAAATAATGGACATTGCGTTTCCCTCAAAATGTAGGCAGTACATACAGCCTTTGTTTTTAGTCTAGGAGACTGTCAATGTCTGTAGTCCATTAGGGCACTATAAAATCCCTTCAATGTTTTGCCTGATTCTGTTAATTCCCAAGTTCCCTTTTCTCCGTTTAGATTTCCCCGTTGACCGTTTGTCCCTGTTTTGGCAGGTTTTCGCTCTCAAAAGTACACCTTTTTAATAGCAAAACAGCACAATTGGATGTTCTATGTCCACAACAATGTTTAAACCCTATCAGGTGACCATTTTTGAGGTCTGGGAAAAATGGAAGACATTTAGATTTTGGGGTGTAGTTACCCTTAAATGCAAGCGTGCACCAGGAAGAGACCTTTGTTTGGTTAAGCGGTGTTGCTGTAGGACAAATGGCCACTGGAGTGATGCAAATGATCACGGTATAATTCTGCCAGGCAGGCATAGGCTACTTTGTAGTTAACATTTACTTGCGAAGGTTTTGGGGGAAAGCCATTCCTTCCCTACCAGAAGAAGGTTATCATTAGCATCATCGCTAACGGCTACACAAAGTGTAGACATACGCGCGCACCGCACACATGCACACAGACAGGGGCATTCCTGTGCCCTTTCAGAAAGTTCATGGAAATACCAATCACTGATGCATTTTGTTCATGTCTTATGATTGGCTTGGGCAAATTAATATGTTTTCTAACAAGTTGAATAGATTTAGTTGATTTCCTACTAAGTTCAATAAATGTTTGAATATTGTTGAATTTGGGTTTAATGTCTGGATTCCGTGATTCGGTCCGCAACGCCTATTTTATAGGGCCCTAGTCCATGAACTTGTCATAAGTCAACATAGGATATGCCCTCTTCCACCCCCACAAGACTCAAATATATATATATATATCTTGGAAATGTAAGCAAGGTTTGAGCTTCTTCAGTCTGTGTCATAAAGTGGATACTTTTCTGTGTCTCGTTCAGAGTGAGTGACACATTGACTTTATATAGTGTACCAAGAGTTGTTCCCTCGCTTACGGCCATACCAGCCTGAATACGCCCGATCTGGTCCGATCTTGGAAGCTAAGCAGGGTCGGGCCTGGTTAGTACTTGGATGGGAGACCGCCTGGGAATACCAGGTGCTGTAAGCTTTTTGTCCCAGTAGAGCGTGCTCTTGTGTCATGGAGCAATTGCCTTTTATTTATCACCCTAATAATATCATGGATTGTTATTGGACTAAATGCAGTTTGTGTGTGCTGCCCTGCCCTGCCCTGCCCTGATCAAATAAAATAATGGACATTGCGTTTCCCTCAAAATGTAGGCAGTACATACAGCCTTTGTTTTTAGTCTAGGAGACTGTCAATGTCTGTAGTCCATTAGGGCACTATAAAATCCCTTCAATGTTTTGCCTGATTCTGTTAATTCCCAAGTTCCCTTTTCTCCGTTTAGATTTCCCCGTTGACCGTTTGTCCCTGTTTTGGCAGGTTTTCGCTCTCAAAAGTACACCTTTTTAATAGCAAAACAGCACAATTGGATGTTCTATGTCCACAACAATGTTTAAACCCTATCAGGTGACCATTTTTGAGGTCTGGGAAAAATGGAAGACATTTAGATTTTGGGGTGTAGTTACCCTTAAATGCAAGCGTGCACCAGGAAGAGACCTTTGTTTGGTTAAGCGGTGTTGCTGTAGGACAAATGGCCACTGGAGTGATGCAAATGATCACGGTATAATTCTGCCAGGCAGGCATAGGCTACTTTGTAGTTAACATTTACTTGCGAAGGTTTTGGGGGAAAGCCATTCCTTCCCTACCAGAAGAAGGTTATCATTAGCATCATCGCTAACGGCTACACAAAGTGTAGACATACGCGCGCACCGCACACATGCACACAGACAGGGGCATTCCTGTGCCCTTTCAGAAAGTTCATGGAAATACCAATCACTGATGCATTTTGTTCATGTCTTATGATTGGCTTGGGCAAATTAATATGTTTTCTAACAAGTTGAATAGATTTAGTTGATTTCCTACTAAGTTCAATAAATGTTTGAATATTGTTGAATTTGGGTTTAATGTCTGGATTCCGTGATTCGGTCCGCAACGCCTATTTTATAGGGCCCTAGTCCATGAACTTGTCATAAGTCAACATAGGATATGCCCTCTTCCACCCCCACAAGACTCAAATATATATATATATATCTTGGAAATGTAAGCAAGGTTTGAGCTTCTTCAGTCTGTGTCATAAAGTGGATACTTTTCTGTGTCTCGTTCAGAGTGAGTGACACATTGACTTTATATAGTGTACCAAGAGTTGTTCCCTCGCTTACGGCCATACCAGCCTGAATACGCCCGATCTCGGAAGCTAAGCAGGGTCGGGCCTGGTTAGTACTTGGATGGGAGACCGCCTGGGAATACCAGGTGCTGTAAGCTTTTTGTCCCAGTAGAGCGTGCTCTTGTGTCATGGAGCAATTGCCTTTTATTTATCACCCTAATAATATCATGGATTGTTATTGGACTAAATGCAGTTTGTGTGTGCTGCCCTGCCCTGCCCTGCCCTGATCAAATAAAATAATGGACATTGCGTTTCCCTCAAAATGTAGGCAGTACATACAGCCTTTGTTTTTAGTCTAGGAGACTGTCAATGTCTGTAGTCCATTAGGGCACTATAAAATCCCTTCAATGTTTTGCCTGATTCTGTTAATTCCCAAGTTCCCTTTTCTCCGTTTAGATTTCCCCGTTGACCGTTTGTCCCTGTTTTGGCAGGTTTTCGCTCTCAAAAGTACACCTTTTTAATAGCAAAACAGCACAATTGGATGTTCTATGTCCACAACAATGTTTAAACCCTATCAGGTGACCATTTTTGAGGTCTGGGAAAAATGGAAGACATTTAGATTTTGGGGTGTAGTTACCCTTAAATGCAAGCGTGCACCAGGAAGAGACCTTTGTTTGGTTAAGCGGTGTTGCTGTAGGACAAATGGCCACTGGAGTGATGCAAATGATCACGGTATAATTCTGCCAGGCAGGCATAGGCTACTTTGTAGTTAACATTTACTTGCGAAGGTTTTGGGGGAAAGCCATTCCTTCCCTACCAGAAGAAGGTTATCATTAGCATCATCGCTAACGGCTACACAAAGTGTAGACATACGCGCGCACCGCACACATGCACACAGACAGGGGCATTCCTGTGCCCTTTCAGAAAGTTCATGGAAATACCAATCACTGATGCATTTTGTTCATGTCTTATGATTGGCTTGGGCAAATTAATATGTTTTCTAACAAGTTGAATAGATTTAGTTGATTTCCTACTAAGTTCAATAAATGTTTGAATATTGTTGAATTTGGGTTTAATGTCTGGATTCCGTGATTCGGTCCGCAACGCCTATTTTATAGGGCCCTAGTCCATGAACTTGTCATAAGTCAACATAGGATATGCCCTCTTCCACCCCCACAAGACTCAAATATATATATATATATCTTGGAAATGTAAGCAAGGTTTGAGCTTCTTCAGTCTGTGTCATAAAGTGGATACTTTTCTGTGTCTCGTTCAGAGTGAGTGACACATTGACTTTATATAGTGTACCAAGAGTTGTTCCCTCGCTTACGGCCATACCAGCCTGAATACGCCAGATCTCGTCCGATCTTGGAAGCTAAGCAGGGTTTGGCCTGGTTAGTACTTGGATGGGAGACCGCCTGGGAATATCAGGTGCTGTAAGCTTTTTGTCCCAGTAGAGCGTGCTCTTGTGTCATGGAGCAATTGCCTTTTATTTATCACCCTAATAATATCATGGATTGTTATTGGACTAAATGCAGTTTGTGTGTGCTGCCCTGCCCTGCCCTGATCAAATCAAATAATGGACATTGCGTTTCCCTCAAAATGTAGGCAGTACATACAGCCTTTGTTTTTAGTCTAGGAGACTGTCAATGTCTGTAGTCCATTAGGGCACTATAAAATCCCTTCAATGTTTTGCCTGATTCTGTTAATTCCCAAGTTCCCTTTTCTCCGTTTAGATTTCCCCGTTGACCGTTTGTCCCTGTTTTGGCAGGTTTTCGCTCTCAAAAGTACACCTTTTTAATAGCAAAACAGCACAATTGGATGTTCTATGTCCACAACAATGTTTAAACCCTATCAGGTGACCATTTTTGAGGTCTGGGAAAAATGGAAGACATTTAGATTTTGGGGTGTAGTTACCCTTAAATGCAAGCGTGCACCAGGAAGAGACCTTTGTTTGGTTAAGCGGTGTTGCTGTAGGACAAATGGCCACTGGAGTGATGCAAATGATCACGGTATAATTCTGCCAGGCAGGCATAGGCTACTTTGTAGTTAACATTTACTTGCGAAGGTTTTGGGGGAAAGCCATTCCTTCCCTACCAGAAGAAGGTTATCATTAGCATCATCGCTAACGGCTACACAAAGTGTAGACATACGCGCGCACCGCACACATGCACACAGACAGGGGCATTCCTGTGCCCTTTCAGAAAGTTCATGGAAATACCAATCACTGATGCATTTTGTTCATGTCTTATGATTGGCTTGGGCAAATTAATATGTTTTCTAACAAGTTGAATAGATTTAGTTGATTTCCTACTAAGTTCAATAAATGTTTGAATATTGTTGAATTTGGGTTTAATGTCTGGATTCCGTGATTCGGTCCGCAACGCCTATTTTATAGGGCCCTAGTCCATGAACTTGTCATAAGTCAACATAGGATATGCCCTCTTCCACCCCCACAAGACTCAAATATATATATATATATCTTGGAAATGTAAGCAAGGTTTGAGCTTCTTCAGTCTGTGTCATAAAGTGGATACTTTTCTGTGTCTCGTTCAGAGTGAGTGACACATTGACTTTATATAGTGTACCAAGAGTTGTTCCCTCGCTTATGGCCATACCAGCCTGAATACGCCCGATCTCGTCTGATCTCGGAAGCTAAGCAGGGTCGGGCCTGGTTAGTACTTGGATGGGAGACCGCCTGGGAATACCAGGTGATGTAAGCTTTTTGTCCCAGTAGAGCGTGCTCTTGTGTCATGGAGCAATTGCCTTTTATTTATCACCCTAATAATATCATGGATTGTTATTGGACTAAATGCAGTTTGTGTGTGCTGCCCTGCCCTGCCCTGCCCTGATCAAATCAAATAATGGACATTGCGTTTCCCTCAAAATGTAGGCAGTACATACAGCCTTTGTTTTTAGTCTAGGAGACTGTCAATGTCTGTAGTCCATTAGGGCACTATAAAATCCCTTCAATGTTTTGCCTGATTCTGTTAATTCCCAAGTTCCCTTTTCTCCGTTTAGATTTCCCCGTTGACCGTTTGTCCCTGTTTTGGCAGGTTTTCGCTCTCAAAAGTACACCTTTTTAATAGCAAAACAGCACAATTGGATGTTCTATGTCCACAACAATGTTTAAACCCTATCAGGTGACCATTTTTGAGGTCTGGGAAAAATGGAAGACATTTAGATTTTGGGGTGTAGTTACCCTTAAATGCAAGCGTGCACCAGGAAGAGACCTTTGTTTGGTTAAGCGGTGTTGCTGTAGGACAAATGGCCACTGGAGTGATGCAAATGATCACGGTATAATTCTGCCAGGCAGGCATAGGCTACTTTGTAGTTAACATTTACTTGCGAAGGTTTTGGGGGAAAGCCATTCCTTCCCTACCAGAAGAAGGTTATCATTAGCATCATCGCTAACGGCTACACAAAGTGTAGACATACGCGCGCACCGCACACATGCACACAGACAGGGGCATTCCTGTGCCCTTTCAGAAAGTTCATGGAAATACCAATCACTGATGCATTTTGTTCATGTCTTATGATTGGCTTGGGCAAATGAATATGTTTTCTAACAAGTTGAATAGATTTAGTTGATTTCCTACTAAGTTCAATAAATGTTTGAATATTGTTGAATTTGGGTTTAATGTCTGGATTCCGTGATTCGGTCCGCAACGCCTATTTTATAGGGCCCTAGTCCATGAACTTGTCATAAGTCAACATAGGATATGCCCTCTTCCACCCCCACAAGACTCAAATATATATATATATATCTTGGAAATGTAAGCAAGGTTTGAGCTTCTTCAGTCTGTGTCATAAAGTGGATACTTTTCTGTGTCTCGTTCAGAGTGAGTGACACATTGACTTTATATAGTGTACCAAGAGTTGTTCCCTCGCTTACGGCCATACCAGCCTGAATACGCCCGATCTCGTCCGATCTCGGAAGCTAAGCAGGGTCGGGCCTGGTTAGTACTTGGATGGGAGACCGCCTGGGAATACCAGGTGCTGTAAGCTTTTTGTCCCAGTAGAGCGTGCTCTTGTGTCATGGAGCAATTGCCTTTTATTTATCACCCTAATAATATCATGGATTGTTATTGGACTAAATGCAGTTTGTGTGTGCTGCCCTGCCCTGCCCTGCCCTGCCCTGATCAAATAAAATAATGGACATTGCGTTTCCCTCAAAATGTAGGCAGTACATACAGCCTTTGTTTTTAGTCTAGGAGACTGTCAATGTCTGTAGTCCATTAGGGCACTATAAAATCCCTTCAATGTTTTGCCTGATTCTGTTAATTCCCAAGTTCCCTTTTCTCCGTTTAGATTTCCCCGTTGACCGTTTGTCCCTGTTTTGGCAGGTTTTCGCTCTCAAAAGTACACCTTTTTAATAGCAAAACAGCACAATTGGATGTTCTATGTCCACAACAATGTTTAAACCCTATCAGGTGACCATTTTTGAGGTCTGGGAAAAATGGAAGACATTTAGATTTTGGGGTGTAGTTACCCTTAAATGCAAGCGTGCACCAGGAAGAGACCTTTGTTTGGTTAAGCGGTGTTGCTGTAGGACAAATTTACATTTACATTTTAGTCATTTAGCAGACGCTCTTATCCAGAGCGACTTACAGGAGCAATTAGGGTTAAGTGCCTTGCTCAAGGGCACATTAACGTCATTTAGCAGACGCTCTTAGCCAGAGCGACTCGCAAATTGGTGCGTTCACCCTATAGCCAGTGGGATAACCACTTTACAATTTGGGGGGGGGGCCACTGGAGTGATGCAAATGATCACGGTATAATTCTGCCAGGCAGGCATAGGCTACTTTGTAGTTAACATTTACTTGCGAAGGTTTTGGGGGAAAGCCATTCCTTCCCTACCAGAAGAAGGTTATCATTAGCATCATCGCTAACGGCTACACAAAGTGTAGACATACGCGCGCACCGCACACATGCACACAGACAGGGGCATTCCTGTGCCCTTTCAGAAAGTTCATGGAAATACCAATCACTGATGCATTTTGTTCATGTCTTATGATTGGCTTGGGCAAATTAATATGTTTTCTAACAAGTTGAATAGATTTAGTTGATTTCCTACTAAGTTCAATAAATGTTTGAATATTGTTGAATTTGGGTTTAATGTCTGGATTCCGTGATTCGGTCCGCAACGCCTATTTTATAGGGCCCTAGTCCATGAACTTGTCATAAGTCAACATAGGATATGCCCTCTTCCACCCCCACAAGACTCAAATATATATATATATATATATATATATATATATATATATATATATATATATATATATCTTGGAAATGTAAGCAAGGTTTGAGCTTCTTCAGTCTGTGTCATAAAGTGGATACTTTTCTGTGTCTCGTTCAGAGTGAGTGACACATTGACTTTATATAGTGTACCAAGAGTTGTTCCCTCGCTTACGGCCATACCAGCCTGAATACGCCCGATCTCGTCCGATCTCGGAAGCTAAGCAGGGTCGGGCCTGGTTAGTACTTGGATGGGAGACCTCCTGGGAATACCAGGTGCTGTAAGCTTTTTGTCCCAGTAGTGCGTGCTCTTGTGTCATGGAGCAATTGCCTTTTATTTATCACCCTAATAATATCATGGATTGTTATTGGACTAAATGCAGTTTGTGTGTGCTGCCCTGCCCTGCCCTGCCCTGATCAAATCAAATAATGGACATTGCGTTTCCCTCAAAATGTAGGCAGTACATACAGCCTTTGTTTTTAGTCTAGGAGACTGTCAATGTCTGTAGTCCATTAGGGCACTATAAAATCCCTTCAATGTTTTGCCTGATTCCGTTAATTCCCAAGTTCCCTTTTCTCCGTTTAGATTTCCCCGTTGACCGTTTGTCCCTGTTTTGGCAGGTTTTCGCTCTCAAAAGTACACCTTTTTAATAGCAAAACAGCACAATTGGATGTTCTATGTCCACAACAATGTTTAAACCCTATCAGGTGACCATTTTTGAGGTCTGGGAGAAATGGAAGACATTTAGATTTTTGGGTGTAGTTACCCTTAAATGCAAGCGTGCACCAGGAAGAGACCTTTGTTTGGTTAAGCGGTGTTGCTGTAGGACAAATTTACATTTACATTTTAGTCATTTAGCAGACGCTCTTATCCAGAGCGACTTACAGGAGCAATTAGGGTTAAGTGCCTTGCTCAAGGGCACATTAACGTCATTTAGCAGACGCTCTTAGCCAGAGCGACTCGCAAATTGGTGCGTTCACCCTATAGCCAGTGGGATAACCACTTTACAATTTGGGGGGGGGGGGGCAC